>NC_056735.1:384184652-384287152 GCF_019279795.1 Protopterus annectens | reverse complement strand
GGACTATGAATACCACCCCAAATCTGAGTATGCAGAACTCTGGGGGTAGGTAATAAGTATTCAGATAACTGTGTTTCACTGAAACAAGAACTGAAAAAACAGATCTATACCATTATAAGTAATCTGTTCATTTAACAGCATTCTATGGGATTTTTGATAAAAAAAGTGACCAGTTAAACAATAAAAATCTGAATGAATTGTAGCAGATAAATTTTATATCTATATTTTATCAATAAACCCAGTGTTTGCTTTCAGCAATCTGTATATTTTGAATGTAGATAAAAAATGTGAAAGGAAAATAAATATAAGTCATGCCAGTACAACAAACTGAAATTTGATTTCAGGTGCAATACAGAGTAAATGTTTTTCTTGGGAGGTTTCACATCCATGTAGCCAATGTGAAGCTACCCCCCCAAACCCTAAGTTTTATAAAAGACAAATCTATAGATTCACTACCTTTGAGATGTATGTAAAATAGTGCTGATGCAAGTTGTTTAAATTCGTTTTATGGTGTTAATTATTTAAACACAAAAAATGACAAAACTTGAAGTTATACTAGGGAAGGGTCTATACGCTTTCCCTACTGTTGTGCAACCCCAGAGTTGCTATATATAATTAGCAGGCATGTCTGGGGATTGCAAAACATTGGTTTTGAATGTGGTTAGATTTTGTCAGTACTTTGTGTTTAGCTGTTTTTCAGTTTAGATATGTTGTAGTTTAGGTATTTTGCTGTTGATATTTTGACTGCCATTCTTATGCTGTCTTAGATCATTTCAGGTAAACCCATATATATATGAGTGTATGACCAAGCAGTAGAAAAATTACATCTATCTGTCTCTGTCTCTCTCTCTCTGTGTATATATATATATATATATATATATATATATATATATATATATATATATATATATATATATATGGGTCCAATGATATTGTTCATGTTGCTTTAGTCGACCACTTTTCTGCTAAGTATCTATATCTGTGTCTATATTTATAGCTATATATATTTAAATCTATAAGTAGATAACTCATATACATATATATATAAATATATGTATATATGAATCACCTCCAAAATAGTAGAATTATTTCCCCAGGGTTCTTCTCATATCCCCCAAGTCAGCTTAAGTAGCTAGAAACAGTCCATAGACTTAGCAAGATCTATGTAGTCATCAAAATAATAGTGAAAAAAACAATAAAAATAAATCAATCATTCATTTTTTGTTTATACTAAGTGAAGGATTTTTTTGATATTTGCCTCCCAGTCATCTGCCATCATTAAGACAGCTATGGGATGCGTCACTTTTCAGCACACATGTTCATAAGAATCTGTTGCACATTGTGGCCAGCCCTTGCCCAAATTTAGTGCTGCCTTTCTCTGATATGTTATATATTGTAACATATAGCATGTTTTAAACCTTATCACTTATAAGAATGACAATAATCTGTATCATATTATTACACTGAAAGCATTGTTTCTATTTCTGAAATTACACTGCATGGTCAAATGTGACTACTTTTCAAGACAGCACGGTTAGTTTGCTGTTTCACTGTGGCAGTTATATCATGCATATTATGCTTTACTTCCTGATAAACTATAACACAAACATGCAAGTGTACAGGATAAAAAATATCACATTTCAGGTTCTCTGATAGGCTTGCTGCCATTAGCTCTCTTCCCAATAGCATAACCACCAGACCTGTAAAGCAGTCTGTAATGATCCAGCCAGAAGCACTCACAGAACAGAAAAGGGAATGTGATACAAACAAGTGCAAGTAAGGAGGACCAAACCAGCAAAGTCTTCTGCAGTAACTGGAACATTTCTAATTATCTAGGAGATGCAATTGTTTCAGTTGTGTTCATTTTAAATTTCAATTTGTTGCGGAGTGACTTCTAGGATTGTAATCTTCAAATGGTATGAATTTGATGAAAGGGAGTCCAGAAATGTCCATCAAGAATTAAGCAGCTCTCACAGTGAACTTGTCATCAAGAATATAGAATTACAGGTTTCTGCCAGAAAACCATTAACCTTTTAAAGGAATTTCAAAGAAACAGAACTTAATAAGTTGGAGAAAGTCTAATGCAAAGCAAAAAAATCCAAATATTCAGCTCTGAATTTCAAGAGTTTTCTTTCACAAAACTGTGAAAAGGCATTAGAGAAGCTTCACGAGTTTTCTACTAAAAATGTATCTTTGGATTTGTAGTGTCAGAGTAATGAAAATATGAAACCTACATAGATATTATTGAAATGATTTTCAAATAATGATGCAAACATAGACCTTTTAAAACAAATAAAAGATCCAAAGGCATGAGAGAGGATGAGGAAATAGAATCTATGATACTAGGGTACCAGTGCAAGAAATCAAGTATAGGGCTTTAGATGAATGACATGGATGATAGAGGAATATGAGATGGAATGTAATCTTTTGTTAATTAAATGCAGCATTTATAAGATAAAGTTGATGATCTAGAAAGCAGAGCAAGAAGGCATAATAAAAGGATATAAGAAGTGCCTGAAGGAAAAGAGGGAAAAAATAATGGACTTTCTCTACCGATGGATTCTTGAAGTTTTGCTTCTCTTACAATCAATACTAGTCAATAGTGAAGGATCATACAAGTCTTCAGCTATCCCGCAGTTATATCTCAGAAGACAGGCTCGATAACTGCTATCTTCTTTTCCTACCAAGATGAACAACTACAGTTGAGAAAAATATTCAAATCATTTATCTATTATGTAGAGAAATAATAGATAATGTAGTCTATATCAATAAAATAAGTTTTGGCCCTAATTAAGTTTCTAAAGTTCATAAATATCAAGGATTGCAATATATACCAATCTAAAACCAAAATTATGCACAAATAAAATACCTTCACCTATAATAATCTAAACACAGCCATTTGATATCTATAAAAGTAGTTTCCCCTCTCTGGATACAATAAAGACAAATGACAAAAATCAAATGATAGCTGATATGATGGTCATGGCATCTTGCAAAGGGAAAAAAATGTTTTATAGAACTTTTGCCGATTGCTCTGGTGGAAACAAAATATTTTACTACTTTTCATTTTCACAGATTATCTCATAACCAGCAGTCATGGGATTTGCCCTAGTTTATTGCTTTTAATTTTGGGGGGGGTAAGCAAAGTATTACACAGGTTGCTTTACTGCAGAAGGTAGTTGTCATATATTCATAGGGTAGTTTTTATCTTCTTATAGTGCTATACTGACATGTTCTTCTTCAAGTAAATAATTATAATATAATTGAGATAAAAACTTTATTTTATGGGGGCATAGCCAAGATGGCTATCTGAGAGCATGGACTTGTGAAAGCTCTGTGACTGAATGGTTTTTCCTCTCACAGAAAATATAATCTAAAAATTAAAATGTGGAGATACTTGTTAACTAATTTATTCACTAATAGTCAGAGAAAAAAGATTTATATCGTCAAGTTCTTCAAAAGGTGCAATTTTCCTGTCAGAATTTCAACTGCTTGGTTAACAGAGAAGAGGCTTAAACATAAGCCACTGAAGAAATGGTGCTCAGGATTCTTGTGTTAAAAAAAGACATCCAGTCACTAATATCTAGTATACAGGGTATATTGCTTAAAATCAAGAAACTGGATACCAAAATAGAAAGTTTCATAGAAGAGACCAGAAAGAAGATGGAAAATGTAAACATTGCTATGAAACAATAAAGTGTACAAATCAGCAGTATGTTAGAAACTTTAAAGGATCATGAAGGGAGAATAACTAAAGGTGAGTTTTAGACTAAATGTCTTTTAAAACAAAATAACTGGTTCACAGATAAAGTTGATGATTTAGAAAATAAACTGAGACAAAATAACATTACAATGTATGGTATACATAGAAAGTATGAGGGAGGCGATATAATAAACTGCTTGACAGCCTAGCTACATAAAACATTAAATCTACCTGAAATTTTATCTTTTGGAATTGAAAGGACACATAGATTCCTGAGAGCACCTTTGAAGAATAAAAACTCACCACCACATTCAATTATACTTAAGTTTATATCTAGCTTAGAAAAAGATCAAATATTAAAAACAGCATGGTCCAGCCCACTTATTAAAATAGATGAACATGTAGTCAGATTTGACAATGATTATTCCAGTAAAGAAATGAGTAAAAGAAAATCCTTCTTACCACTGATCAAGGAACTTAAAAAGAACAATATTAAAGCCACTTTAGTGTTTTCTGCAAAGATCAAATCATTACTTTCTGAAGGAACTAAAATATTTCACACACTGGGGAAGGCATCCACTTTTGTCAACAAAAGTAAAATCATTAATAATATTAAAGAAATGGAATGGAACAGTATATACCTGAAGAGACAGAGTGAGCTGAATTCTTGAAAAACTGTTTCTAAAATTAAAAAAGTTTAAAAACAAGTGATTTTTATTCTCGGATTGCGGGACTTTTATTTTCTGAAACAATGGATTTACCCTTTTAGAAAAAGATTTGTATTGGACTTTAAACTTCAAAACATGTAAAGTATGTATCTATATTTTAAGTTAAAGCATTTTTCATGATAAGGAAAATAAATGGCTAGTTTTACTGTTTTATTATACTTACAGTGAAAGACTTAATATATTTCGTTTAGCTAAACTTACAAATGTATTTACAAATGTTAAACAAATACTTCCTGTAAGAGAATGGCATTAAATTATAAGCAATGGAATTGGTGACTATATAAGTTAAGAATCTTATTTTATATGTTTAACTTTGCTTAATAAGTGCATTGCTGGGTCAACTGAATGTCAGATCTAAGTAAAGTGCCAATTAGGGGTGTTAAAGTGCTGGTGATTTTGTTTTCATTTGTTCCTGTGTAACACATTCTTTTCACAGGTCATTTATGAAGCAAGTGACACTTTAAAAAAGCTTGAGAACTAAAGAATATTCCAGTTGTGTCAGGATGCTGGATTCCTGCTTGCCTTGCTTCCTGTCTCAATGTCTCAAGCTGTTCTGAAGAAATCTAAGTCAAAACTCATCACAGATGTCTTTGAAAACAGAAATTAACTTTTTCTTTCTTCTTTTTTCAAATATATATACATGCAAAAATCTAAGCAAAATAACTTCTTGTTTTCTTTTCTTAGAAGTGAAGAATAGGTAAAACAAAAGCTATAGTAATGTTTTATATTGAGCTGTTGCTGACATATAATGTGCTTACATTTCTCAGCATGTTAATAGCTTATGCTGTAGTGTTATTAACTCTAGCTGTACATATTAATGGAAAAAAGTAAAGTTAGATGCTTGTTGCTGATTAGAACAGTTTAAAAGAATTAAGAAGAATGAGAAACTTACAGAGGAAATTAGCAGCTACATTGTGTTGTGAATTGTCATTTTCATATAATGTAATCAAATTATAATGTAAGGATGTGAAGTTTAGATCAGAACAGCAGTTCACAACAGCTAAAACACAAATTCAAATTAAACAAGCACATATTATTTTATATATAGTCAAGATTGATAGTAATAATAGAAATAATAATAAGAATAAACATCTTATGAATAATATGCACAAGGAATGAAATATCTACTATGTAAGATTAACAAAAGAGCAGTATCAGTAAGTTAAGAAATAAAAGCACATACTGTAACCACTAAGGGAGAGCTAATTGAAAAAATATTTTGAGCTTTACTTGCTTACTTGCTTGGAGTGATGGATTCTTGCTAAGATTCAAAGTCTAGTTATGTTTGCATTCACAGTCTGTTGCATACAGAAACTTGCAGAATATACACTGATGAGAGAATATACTTTGCAGCATCAACTTTAAAGAGCAGTAACAAATAACTTTTTATAATAAACCAAACTGGAAAACTGTTGCAGCTTAAAAGTACTGTTCCAACTTTACTTCTCATATAGTACAGATGATGTGAGAGATATAACATTTACCTTGGGACTTGTGTCCCTACCAAACCTCTCTCACATAGCTGGATTTATACAGCTCTTTATATACAGTTTTAGTCCTGTAGAAACAATACTAAGCTTCCTTGTTTAACAATGTCTTGTAAGAGACCAGCTTTTCTGACAGTTTGAATATCTTGTAACAGTGTCCTGATGTCCATGTAGAAAAACATATTTTTGAGGAAACACATTGTCCTGTATTCTATTTGAATCTGTGTATAGAAACATGTGTTCTTATGTCAATGCTGATAAGCATATCCTGTTTTTTATGAAGAAAAACATATTTTTGAGAAAACACATTGTCAGATATCAGCTTTTCTGACAGTGTGAACATCCTGTATTTTATTTGGATCTTTGTATAAAAAAACATCTGTTCTTATGTCATATCCTGATTTTCCATGCAGAAAAACATGTCATTGTTCTTTAAAAGCAGATTTTGCATTTTTGTTCTTGCATACATCCTGCTTTGAGTCTGTAAGGGAATAATGTCCATTCAGCAGATTCCTTTTCCAAGCCATGGTCATTTAGTATGACTGCTGATCACATATTACTTAAACTTTGTTTCTGCATTTAAGCAAGCCTTTTCTTTCAGCATATTTACAACATAATTAATTTCAGATTTATATTCATAAGATCTAACAATTCCCTCTGTTTTTAAACATACTCAAAACATTTTATATAGAAAACACATTAAGAAACAAACCCTTTAGTCTTCTTTGATACAAGTCAAAATGCAATTTTACATAGTTAATACAATGATATTAAGTATTACTACCAAACTGAATGTATTTCAAACTTTTTCTTTTGCAGACCATTCTGTGAAAATATTTTATCAGTTATGAGCTGTGTCTGCTTTAATGTTATTTTTTTTTAACTTGATCAATTTATTCTTTTGCAATCATAGAATTTCATTTATGACTTAGAACTGTTTCATTAACTCTTTGCAACTGTTGAACCAACTATAAGAGACAGTAACCATGTGCTACTGCAAGCATTTATACACTGCTGAAAACACACAATTTCAATGTCATTTTAACCATAACATTGTGGTCATGTCTTTGAACTGCCCATTAACATCTTGATAAAGTACTGAACTGGGCTTAGATAATAAATATTTGAAAGCTATTATTTTACTGGGGTAAACCAGTGATATTACAACTTGACAAATTACTTTTGAACTTATTACAATGTATCCTGTACAGTATGTATTTACACAGACTGTTTGCTATTCATGCATTTCAATCTAGTAGGTATCCTGGACCCATTTTTTCTTTAAATATGTTTTTTTCACACATATTCATTACTAGACATTTATTTAATTTGTACTGAATTCTTCTGCATTTGTACATACAATGACTATAAAGTACATTTAGTCTAATCTTATTATTTTATGACATAATACACAAAATGCAGTTTTTGTTGAATCACACAATAAACATTTGTCATATTTCACATGTTTTTTTTTTGAGATACCAGTCAGATATTGTAATACATTTGCATAATGCCTTACTATCAACCTGCCCTAATAAGGTTTTACATTTACTAATGTGCTGTGTATACCAACATAGTAATTTACTAAAGTTTGGTTTACTCCTGCATGAATTATAAATAATATCCATACTATCTAGTAATATACAACCTGTCTAGGAATACAGAAACTATATATGAATATACAAACTGTCTTAAGAATATAAAAACTCTCTTAAGAATATACAAACTGTTTTAACATCATCCACACTAAATATGTGACACAGAAAAAGTCTTACCAGTTAGCAAGAAAACAGGTGATCAGGCTGCTATTGCAGATGGCTGGAAATTTTTCAAAGTCACTTGAGCTGAGAAAGCACAACAGGCAGTGGACTGATGGGCTAGTGGATATCCCCTTTTCTTGAAGAATTTATGGCACTGCGAATTTCTTGAACTAGTCTCACTCCGGATTGTAGACGTCTAAAAAAACTTTACTACTGCAAGCTGCATAAACTGGAATACTTCTGTTCAGAATTGACACATACGTACAAATGTTAGTTACTGCAATTTAACTGAAGTGACCCTCTGCAGGGCTTACCATCACTCCTCCTGTGTTTGAATGCAGATTGTAGGTTCAAATGCAGACTAGCTTGCCATTGAAAAAAATTACATGGTGCTAGTCACTCAGCTGCCTCGCCATTGAAAAAATATTATATGGCTCTTACTTGCTTCTTGCTTCTTGCCTGGATGGATTGTTGCTAAGATTCAAAGTCTAGTTATATTTGCATTCACAGTCTGTTGCATACAGAAACTTGCAGAATATACACTGATGAGAGAATATACTTTGCAGCATCAACTTTAAAGAGCAGTAACCAATAACTTTTTATAATAAACCAAACTGGAAAACTGTTGCAGCTTAAAAGTACTGTTCCAACTTTACTTCTCATATAGTACAGATGATGTGAGAGATATAACATTTACCTTGGGACTTGTGTCCCTACCAAACCTCTCACATAGCTGGATTTATACAGCTCTTTATATACAGTTTTAGTCCTGTAGAAACAATACTAAGCTTCCTTGTTTAACAATGTCTTGTAAGAGACCAGCTTTTCTGACAGTTTGAATATCCTGTAACAGTGTCCTGATGTCCATGTAGAAAAACATATTTTTGAGGAAACACATTGTCCTGTATTCTATTTGAATCTGTGTATAGAAACATGTGTTCTTATGTCAATGCTGATAAGCATATCCTGTTTTTTATGAAGAAAAACATATTTTTGAGAAAACACATTGTCAGATATCAGCTTTTCTGACAGTGTGAACATCCTGTATTTTATTTGGATCTTTGTATAAAAAAACATCTGTTCTTATGTCATATCCTGATTTTCCATGCAGAAAAACATGTCATTGTTCTTTAAAAGCAGATTTTGCATTTTTGTTCTTGCATACATCCTGCTTTGAGTCTGTAAGGGAATAATGTCCATTCAGCAGATTCCTTTTCCAAGCCATGGTCATTTAGTATGACTGCTGATCACATATTACTTAAACTTTGTTTCTGCATTTAAGCAAGCCTTTTCTTTCAGCATATTTACAACATAATTAATTTCAGATTTATATTCATAAAATCTAATACTAATGATTAAATAGCTCATTGATGGGAGATTTTAGAAATACAAGTTATATAGAATAAGGTAGAATATTAGTGGGCAAATAAGACAGAAAAATATATTTAAATAACAAACTGCGTATAAGAAAGATATGTAATACATATACCTGCATGCATCTATATCATATTATCGTACAATGTAAATAGCAAATGCTATTTCATCGTACTGATAATATCGAAACAACAAAATATTGAACAAACGGAACAGCAAATTTTTTCCCAAGGAAAAAAATTGCTGCTCCATAAAAAAATAAATAAACTTAAACACAAATTTAAGTGGGGGGCTTCACCCCCACACTCCCCATGTGGGGGGCTGTGCCCCCCACACCCCCTACTTAAATATACCAACTCCGAGATCACACCATAGTGGAGGAAATGGCAAAGTCCCAAAGATGGCCCACCGAATTTTTTCCCTGGGAAAAAATTCGATGTTCCATGACTTCACTATTTTGCCATTTCGACAATATTGGCTCGACTGAATAGCATTCGCTATTTAGTCCATTCGATAGCATCATATAGACCCACCTGCATATGGCAGAAAGGTGAATGTACAAGATCTCTCATATCATTTACATAGAAAATCATATAAAATATTTGAAAATATCCCAGAAGCTGAAATTTGAAGCTGTGAACATCAAAGCTTTTTGTATATTGTATGTTATTAGATTACTAATACTACCTGATATAACTCATTTCATAAGTCAGAGCTGAAATTTGGGTATTGTATTATCAGTACATAAATTCTGATAGAAAGCAAAGTAGATTTTTCAATATAGACTTCAAAAGTAGATTCAATGTAGCTGAAAAAAGTATGGAACACCAAAATTAGCGCTTTCATTCACTTTATTTGACGTGAACTTCTTCAGAAACAACTTACCCAACCATTACAAGACTTTAAATAGTAAAATAACCATCACATGTTCTATGATGTAATTAATTAATTAATTTATTAAAGCTGTAAACTATAAATATACATATATATATATATATATATATATATATATATATATATATATATATACATTATTGTAAACAATACATAAAAAATAATAAAAAATATATAATAATAAATACATATAATATAAAATGTTAATAAAATTACTTCATCTGTGAAAAGCATTTTATATTTATTACCTCATTTAAACCTGGAGCCTGATCTGCTCCTAGATACACCTGCCAAATAGATTCTCTACATTCTAACTCAAGTTTGTTATTACCAGTGAATATAGTATTATCAACACTGTCTAAAACTGAAAAAACAAACTTTTTAAAGTTGTTACATTTACTAGAATGCTTGCCTAGTGCATTTGTCATGTCATTTTTCTTAATAGCTAAAATGTGTTCACTAATTCTTTTTTTAAAACATCTTGTAGTCATTCCTACATAATAGCTTGGACATGTCTGGTACTGGGCAACATAAATTACCATTTCACTATGGCAAGTGTAATATTTTTTAGACCAATGCGTAATGTTTAAATGAGAAAAATAAACTGAAGAAGAATTACTAATGTATCTACACTGTTTACAGTGAAAACATGCATATGTGCCCCTACTGTTGATAGTGGCTTTACTCTTCATTTCTAAGGTGTCTACTTTTTTCTCTAACAAACTTTTGAGATTCACAACTTTCTTAAACGTAAAGTTTGGTTTTACACCTATAATTTTAGCTAAATCCTGATTTCCCAAGACTATCTTCCAATTCTCAACTATAATCTCTTTAATAAGCCACATTTCATTAGAAATAGGCAAAACAAAGGCATTAATAAATTCTCTGTCCACAGCTGAAATATTATTAATAAAAGCTGATGAACAGATAGTTAAAATAGGTCCAGCTTTACTTTTCTTAACACCATTACTTCCCTTTCAATTGACTGTAGCCAAAAAACATGATAACCTCTATCAAGAAAGAAACTTCTCAAAACTCCCATTTCATTATGAAAAGTATTGTTCTGAGATGTCAATCTACTCAATCTAATATATTGTCCCTTGATGACACCTCTTTTCATATGCAATGGGTGTATACTTTCTTTGTGCAAATACTGATTCGCAAATGTTGATTTCCTATATATCTGACTAGAAAATTGTTTGGCTATAGGGTCATAAGACAAATTCAAATCCAGAAAATTTAAAGTGGGTCCATAACCACCAACTGAAAATTTTAAAAAATCAGTAGTACTATTTAAATACCTGACAAAGCCATTAAATTCATCCAGTGTACCTTGCCAAAGAAAAAACAAATCATCTATGTAACGACAGTAAAAAATAATCTTTTCACTGTAACTACTGTCGTCAATAAAAGTATTATCCCAATTGGCCATTATCAGATTTGCATATACTGGAGCCACCCTTGCACCCATTGCAACACCAGAAATTTGCTTGTAAAGGTTACCATTAAATGTAAAACAATTGTTGTCCAATATAAGTTCCATTAAAGTACACACAGTATTGACTTTCATATTGTTTAAATCAGTGTGTTTAGATAGATATTCCCTCAAATATTCAATGCCTATCTCACGGTCAATACTGGTGTATAATGACTGAACATCTAATGATGCCATACAAAAGTCTGTAACTGATGGTTTTAAATCTCTCAATAGTTCAAGTAAATGCCAAGAGTCTTTCAAATAGTGACTTGAAGCCTGAACAATTGGATTTAAAATATAGCCCAACCAAATAGAAATAGTTTCAGTCTTAGATTTAGCGGCTGATATAATAGGCCTAAAGGGAGGATTTGTAATATCTTTCTGTAATTTTGGAATACCGAACAGTACTGCCATTTTCGGATGTTCAACTTGTAAAAAACTATAACTTGGATGGTCTAACTCTCCCTGACAAAACATGTCGAACAGACAGGTGTCTAATCTTAGAAAACTATGCTGAATAAATGTATAGTCTACTTTTTAATAGGTGTTTCCATCCAATAATAAGTTTTCCATAGACTCTAAATATTGTCCATTATCCATAATGACTATCTTACCCCCTTTGTCTGCTTTCATCAGTCTTATTTGATTGTTCTCCCTTAATTCCTTCAAAGCCCTGATTTCTAACTCATTCAGGTTATTTACATTTTTCACAGGTTGAATATTTTTAATAGCTTCTTCACACATATTTTGAAAAACTTGCAATGTGCCAATTAATGGTGGATTATAGGTACTAGCTTTTTTTGGACCTGCGTATGATGTTGTACAATTAATGTCTTGCAGTATATATTTCAAGTTCAACTTTCTCAAAGACAGTCTAAAATCAATGATGGTCCTAGCTAAATTAAAATTGTTAGAGGAAATAAAAGTAAAACCCTTTTGAAGAAGGTTTGTAATAGGAACTGAAATGGATATACTAGATAAATTATGTATTTGTATATCATAGTTATCAAAACTACTTTCTTCTACCATCTCTTTTTGTTCCTGAGCCTGCCTTTGGGCTTGTTCTGTACTGCTTTTGACCAAGTAGGTGCCCTCTTGTTCCCTTGTTTGTCCACCAAAAAAGGCACCGCATTCACTACTCCTTCACAAGTGTTACTAGTACCACCATATTGTTTATTATTTATTATTATATATTTTTTTTATTTTTTTTTATGTATTGTTTACAATAATGTGTATATATATATGTATATTTATAGTTTACATCTTTAATAAATTAATTAATTAATTAATTACATCATAGAACATGTGATGGTTATTTTACTATTTAAAGTGTTGTAATGGTTGGGTAAGTTGTTTCTGAAGAAGTTCACATCAAATAAAGTGAATGAAAGTGCTAATTTTGGTGTTCCATACTTTTTTCAGCTACATTGAATCTACTTTCGAAGTCTGTAGTTTATCTATTGTGGAAGTTCTTTCATTTTTGTAGATTTTTCAATATGTTTGAACCTGGAAAGGGAGAATGAGATTTGAATTAAGCATATTGTAACTTTTGAATACAATACAGACTACAGTTGGGAGGGTGGCTTAATGGTTAAGGTGTTTGCCTTACAAACCCAAGGTGTAGGGTTTGAATCTCACAAGGGATAATTGGCTAGGCTTAAAATGGCTCACAAGGGCAGTTAGCTTAGTACTAATCTATGAACCTATGAACCTACAGGACAGATTCAATAAAGCCTACACTAAGTTTACACAGTTCTGAGTGAAGTGATAACACACAACTTCTTCCTCCTAATTTTAGTTTTCCTCCTGATATTCTTGCAGCTTTAAATAATGACAGGGATCCATAAAGGTTACCACAAAGTGTAGATTACATGTACACTTAGTATAATCTTTCTGAATGACCAAAAAGGACAAAAATATGATAAGAATTTTACTGAATACGTATCATGTACACTTAGTGCAGGCTTTATTGCATCTTGCCCTACATTTTTTTCTGACTCCATAAAAATCGCAAGACATTCTGTTTGACCTCAGTAATGTACATATTTTTATAAATTAGTTTAATAAGCAAAAGTTTTTTTTAATTATTTTGATCTTCATCATATTAAGTGTGCCACACAATGTTGAGATATAGACATTTGTACTTTTAAAATTAATTCAGCGCTTTTGTTAGAACAATAAAATATGTGTATATCTTCTAATATGATGAACATACGTGTGCATTGATTTTCCTTTGTACAATAGTTTAGTATGATAAGATTACCTGTTACCTCTAAGTTTACAGATATCTTTATGTCTTCAGGTCCCATTTTGTTCTACTTATTTGTTTAGAGATTCAGTTATAATAATGTTGAATGAGTGTATAATTTAGGAATATTTAGTGGATAATTTGTACTACTATTACACAATTAGGAACATAGTACACTATTTGCTGAATCATTTAATATTTCTGATTAATAAAAAAGGATTATTAAACTTTTATGTAGTAATGGGGAGAATATTTTAAATGGCAAAATATGTAACTAAATTAATAGACTCATTATTTTTAACTTATATATATATTGTATTAATTATTAGTAAGTCACATTATCTTTAACTAGTTTCTTGTTGAATTTTTAGGTACTGGCAGGTAGAGTGATAGTATACTAGTTGGTCTATTTGATAAGCAAACTAGAAATGTTGGAATCCATGGTAGCTATTATTAGTATTATATACAGTTACAGTTGTAGACTTGTTTTTGTTTTTATTATTTATGAGTTTTAGTAGTTTAGTTTGTAGAAAGGAAGAATTCAAAAAATTTGGAATATTAAGTTAGTGTTGCAGGAATGCATTACAGTCTAATATACAATTAAATTAATATGGTGGATAAATGTGTCATATCTTTCAAAATAAATCTGTTAAATGTGTAGTGTGTATAGTTTTAATCTATTATCTATTAATATAAATGGAATAAATAATGGCAAAAAAAGGAAATCATTGAGATATGCAAAATTAAATAGAGGAGACATTATATGATTGCAAGAAACTCGCTTTATAGATATAGATATACTATATTTAAATAACTTAGGTTACAAAATGTTATCATCTGCTTTTTTTAACAAAAAGATGACAGTAACTTATATACTTTGGAGAAATCTACTTTAATGTCTAAGGTCATAAAATCCATTAATGATTCAAAAGGAATATATACATTTGTAATAATTAAATATAATGGTAAACTATATACACTAGCTAATTTTTAGTGAATCCTGGAATAGGGCTAAGAGTGGCTAAAGATTACTTCAACTAACTACAAAGTTATTGGAAGGGTAGTTTAATTTTAGCTGGGGGTTTTAACTGCATAGCTAGTATAGAAGATATAAGTAAACAAAGGAAAACTAAAATTCTGGCTTCAGCTAAAATACTAAACAGAGGGATTAATAATAATAATAATAATAATAATAATAATAATAATAATTTTGTTTATTTAATAGTAAAAACAGAATATAAGTCATTGTTCTTCACTCGTTATTCTTATGTGCATGGCACACAAACTAGGATTGATAGGATTTATGCCTCTGCAGATTTAAACTATTCTTTGTCCTTTATCTAATCAAAATGCACTAAGTATTAACATATGAATGGATATAATGGATTTCAAATTGCTTATAGAATCCCAGAATATAAAGTGAAATTAAAAGAATTTAAGAGTTATCTTAAGGAAAAGATATATATTTTTATTTTTGAATGATAATGGTCAGGTTGGTAGAGTCATACTATGGGACTCCTTAAAATGAATATTAAAGATAAAATGGGAAGATGAGCTAGTAATAAAATGGAAGAGTGGGATAAAGTTGATAGAAATACAAGATGAAATGCACAAAGCTAGGTTTGAATAACAAACAGAGAAATTAAGTAATACTAACATCATTAAAAAATTAATGATGAAATGTGAAACTGCTTTAAAGCATAAAGTATATATACCATTAGGAAAAATAAAATTACAGTTAGGTATTGACTTCAAAAAATCTACAAAGAATAGCTAATAGAAGTAAGATGTTAAGCAAAAAGGCATAAATCAATAATATCAACAATCCTCACACTAATAAGCTTACCTCAGACATAGAGGAAATGCTTAATATTAAAAAAAAAAACATAAAGATCTTAATAAAGAAAAAAATAATCATGCTGATTACAAAATTGACAAGTATTTAAAGAAAAATGCCAATAATAAACTGACAAATATCTCTGTTGAATAAGCCTAATACCCTATCAGAATTTAACAAAGCTGTAAAAAAGGAAAAATGGTAAAGCTCCAGGGTTAGATGGATTAAGTATGGAATTATATAGTCTGCCTCTATTAAATATTTTAGAATTACTGAGTGACATTTTCAGGATAACTCAGAGTGACAAAATAATTCCTCTCTCGTGGAAGTTTTCTGTAATCTCACCTATACTTAAACAAGGAAACGATAATAAATTAGTTTCCTCCTATAGACATATTTCATTAGTAAATGTAGACTATAAAACATTTACTTCTGTTTTCACTACAAGATTGAGAGATATAGTATATAAAATTAATTAATAAAGTTCAAATAGGATTTATAGTCACGAGATGGTAATATAAAAAGGGCAGTAACTGTCTTAGATTTAGCAAAGGGAATGAACAAGAAATTGGATGTAATTAGCTTAGATACTGAGAGAGCTTTTGATTCTGCAGAATGGAACTACTTGTTTAAATCTATAGACGTGTTTGCATTTCCAGAACAATTTATTGGAATATTAAAAAAATGTATAGAGACTTCAAAGCATATGGATCTTACATTTGTCAAGGATTCACTTTAAACAATGGTACACAGCAAGGGTGTCCCTTGTCCCCTCTACTATTTGCATTAGTCATTGAACTCTTAACTAATAGTTAGCAGCTTAGTCTGTGAAAGTGCTTGGGGAGTCAACAATAAAAGTGTTTTATTGAAACTGGCCATTTTCTGGAGTCCCTCTGTCTTGATGGATAAATGGGAATACAAATCTGTCAAGATGTAAGATTATTCAAAAATTTTTTTTTTTTTTACTTTTGAAGAATATGTATATGTATATATATATATATATATATATATATATATATATATATATAAATATATATATATATATATATATATATATATATATATATATATATATATATATATTGCATTCAATAGCTTTAATACCTGACAAACAACTTTTAAAGGAAATGGAAAAAATGTTCACTTCATTCTTGTGATATCCTAAAAAGCTAAGAATTGCTTATAGAAAGCATATAAGATTATAGGAGTATGGTGGTATTAGTTTCATAAATGTAGAATCTTATTCTAATGCTGCAAATTTTAACTGTATTATAAACTAGAGAGACTCAACTTACACTAGTCAATGAAAAACAATTCAGGAGAAGATTATACTAAGTTCTTATAAGTTTAACAAAAATGATAAATTTGAAATATGCAACAATCCTTTCACCTGATTGACAAAATTGACCTTAAAAGGAAAATCATTTTAATCTTTAGACTCTGCATATATGAACTTAATTCTTAAAACAGTTAAGAAATGTGTTTTTAAAACTCCATTAATATTAAAATGGAAATTGTTTTACTTTGCCATTGCATACACCTCTAGATTTAAGGAAACTCAGTACAATGATTAAATAAATTTACTAAAAAGGAATGGATTAGTATTTTGGTCTGATTGCTTTGGAAAAGGAAAAAGTACGTTGCCAGAATATTTAATGAAATATTATAAGTCATATGAATCTGTTAAACAGTTAATATTATCTATCAATGAGAAATTAAATGAATCTGTAATAATATGGGTGAAGAAGAACAGAACACTATCCCCGCATAATATGAATATACAAATGCCATCATTGAAGGTAAATTGACCTACAAAAGAAGACTGTCTGAGTTATATAACTTGATCATAAATAATAATAATAATTTTGATAAAAAAAAATCTGGAACTTTTTAGTTGTTTGTGGATTGAGTGACTTAAAAGATGGTAAGAATAAAATTTGTTACTTAATCAGTTAGTCAAATTTCTTCAATTTAATATTGGAAAGTTCTTATGTGGAAATATATATGTAGAATGTTTTCTACTCCCTATAAAATCTCTAATTTTAGCAAAATGACTTCTCTGGTCTGTTGGAGATGTAGGAATGATGTAAAAGCTGATTGGACAGATATGTTTATGGACTGTAAAAACGTAAATGTATATTGGGTAGAGATAAATATGTTTTTAAGCAGTTATGATCTGATAATTGTTCTTTAACTAGATCAATAATACTAATGAATGTTCCACTTCCTTTATCTGTAAAAGCCAAACAACAAAAATTCTCCTAGCAATAGCTAAAAAGGTTATTACAAAAAATTTGAAATTAAATTCAGTTCTTACATTCAAAAAATTTTAAATTTAACAACAGTACTATGCAAAACTGAAAAAGAAGTGATCAGAGTAAGGTCTATAAATAATATTAAGAGTTTTAGTGGTTGGGATAGCCTTGAAATGTTGCTGTTGAAATACCAAGACTCTTAATTTGTTAATTGTATAAGATTACCCTAATAATTCAATGTATTCCTAACATTGTATAGCAGTATGTGATGCTGAATTTCTTCCTTTCTGTGTATATATTGTAAATATGTTAAATTAATATAACATTTATTTAAAAAAATATCTTAGTATGGTATCAAAAATAGCCTTCTTATACTTACTTTATTAAACTTCTAAATCATATGTTACATAAAAACACAGTGTTTAATCATAAATGCCTCAATGTTTTCAACATCAGAGTCTTTGATTGTCACTCAATAGGTTGGGAGCAAATAATATTCAATTCTTTAGGTGTGAATATTTTAATGCTCTCGCTGTACCACGAGCCAATTTTGTGTTCCATCCTGAAGTGTTTTAATGTATTTGTCTTGCTCTTGCAATAAAAAAAAAATGTTTTACACCTAAATGGGCTATAAGCAATGCAAATCTCAAATTAGACACAAATAATTCAGTTTTGAAATGTCAGTTATAATTGTGTATCAGCTACCTCAATGTTCTGTGTATTTGTTGAAGTCTCTTCCCCCAAAACATTTCAAGTGTTAATTATTGTTTCATTTGTAACCAACTGTGCAACTCTTCATCCTGAATGCATGACTCAGATAAAATTGTACCTCCTCAAATATAAGTTGATGCATCTTAACGCTTGATATGAATAAAGCACTTTTAGAGAGATTTAGAAATACCTGATAAGGGATTTCTTTGGCTTATTTTAATAACTGTACATAAGGATACAGTGAGAAAATGATGTGACTGCAGTTTTGAAGAGAAATATGTGAAAATAATTGCAAGACAGTTTTGTTAAAATTTTCCATTTTCAGCTCATTAAAAGGCAAGAGTACCTTCTGCAGCATTTTTGTTTTCTGCTTGAAATTTCTTTTCATTGAAAAGGGAATCTTTAAAAATACAAGTACAGATGGAGATAAAGTCTGATCTACAACACTTCTTAATTAGTATGCACTACTTAAGCATCTATTTTGGAGAAAATCAAGTTTAATGAAGCTGATTATGATTCATAGCTACAGATTAAATACTGACTCATGTAATGCTTATGCAGGCATATACTATAGTTATTATTATTATTGCTGTCCCATATGAAGAGCTATGAAAGCTTTAGTATAATAATCAACTTTTTCTTTAAGTTAAAGGTATGAAAAACAAGTTAAAGCTACTGGGTTATTTTAGTTACATTGGTTTATTACAAATATATGGATTATAGGACATGGCCTAGGTACCAGTACCCCTAGTAGATAGGGAGTAGTATGCATAAACACTGTAATTAATTATATAATGTTACAATTAACCTATACAGCATGTGTAGGAACACAAGAAAGATAATTTTACAGATGTGTGTTTCCCCTCAGGAGACAATAATGACTTGGAAGAGCTTCTAAAGCGGGGGGGGGGGCTCCTAACAGGAGATAGAGCAAGCTGGCAACTTCCTACTGCACAACTCTCTCTATGGAAGATGACAGGTTGATTAGATTTTGAGGCAGGAGTGAATGGTCCATGGGGCTCTCAGCCATTCTCTTGCAATAAATGGTCTAATTGCATAATGACAGTAGAGTTATTAGGCAAGAGTAAGAGCAAAGAAAAGAAAATAATTTGCTTAGGACCCCTAGTTAAAATGTTTTGAATGGTAAATATAGGTAATCCAAAGGAACATGTTGGCAGTAGAAGCTGCTGGAGGTAGAAGAAGAGAGGTATGTGATATGCAGAAAAAGGGGTAAATGTGGGACATATGTAGCAAAGAAAGATATCCTGGGTCCTATGAGCCAGGAAGATGGTCACATTTCTATTGCAAGCAGAACTAGCACTAAGAAGAAGGCAGAAAGGAGCAGGATAGGACAGAAGTGTCAAGCGCATGCAGATCATATGAGAAGGACAAGGAAAAAAGGGAAAGGAAAGTGAGGTTGACACATCAGGCAAAAAGCATAGTGTCAGAAGCATGACAGACAGGAAAATACAGAAAACTGTATGGCCAGTGGGGAAACCCACCATCACAACAGTGTCCAATAAACTGAGAATAAACTGAGAAATATTCAGGAGCAGTGGTAATAGTGGAGAAACAGCAGGAAAGGTTAGATAGTGGGTAGGTAGAAGCATTACTAGGGGTGGACTATTGCTAACACAGTGCTTGGGATAAACTCAAAGAGCACAGTCATGGGAGTTAAATCTCCAGCAGAAAAAGGATAGGAAACAATAGGTGGACTAGTGAGCAGAAACAGAAGTCTGAAAAGGCTGCCTGAAGAAGATACTGTGATAGGTACCAAGGAATAAGGCAAGAAATATGGGCCAGCACTGAAACTGTAAGAAGGGTGTGGGTGATCAATGATTCATTTACCAGAAGAACTGGTAATAGGAAATAAGGAACATGGATACATACTAGTCCTTAGTGGGATACTACAAGGGCATAAAGCCATACACTTAGAAAGGAAAGACTACAGAAATATAATACATGGCTGTAGGAATACACCAGTGAGAAAGGAACTGCTTCAGCAGAATGGTATGGGAATCTTAGTGGAGGAAGGTGCTCTGTGCAAAGAGAGTCTAGTGTCCATCTCAACCCACTAGGGACATTATAGCATAATGCAGGCTGGAAAATGTATACTTAATGACAATACCATTACAATAAGATACTTGCAGGAAAGAAGCAGTCAAAAGTCAGACAATCCTATCAGCACATTCAGAAAACCAAAGAAGATGTCCAATGAGAAGTAAGGCGTATAGTAAGAAATTACCAAGAAGGCCAGGAAGGGGTGGACATTAGTGCTGAGTAATGGAAGGAGCCAAAGATGTATAACGAGAAAGCTGCAAGCAGACTTGAAGCAGAAAACTGATACTACAGACATCATGGAGGCAAGGACTAGTTTAATTGTTTTAAATAATTTTAGTCATGTTTTATTCTAGTGTTGTGTCTTTTTAGCTTTGTTTATTCTATGTTCATATGTCTTTCGTATGTTTATTCTTTCTGAGTTCTTCAGTAGATCGGCATGAGACATGATGATGGCAGAATACAAAGTGTTCTGAAAGTGTCTACTGTGTAACATTGAAATACACAAGCTCTAAACATAATATTTTGTACAAGTCTGCATAAAACACCTTACCTCATTACATATAAGTTCTAAAACATATGTGCTCAAGTCAATGGGCATTTATGAGAACATGTAAAACTTTGAAATAAGCATTCTTGGAAGAGTTGTAAGGCTGACATAATGGTTAAGGTGCTTACATCACAGACACAGGCTCTGATTTTCACCTTTGAAGGAAATTAGTTAATCTTAAAATGGCCCACAAGGGTAACTAGAGTAGTACTTACCTATGAAAAAGCCCACTACATTGATCATATGAAAGGTTTTTGCCTCCCCCACCTCCTTGCTTGCATATACCCACTCCAAAGAAATATACTTCAGAGAAAGAGTGAGGATTCTTAAACATGAAAATATGCTTGATTTTTCTCTGCTGCCCTTACATTTTGAACTAATGTTAAGAACTTCTAAAAAAGCAGTGAGCAAAAACATCACAAGCAGACTTCACTCAAGCTAAAACACTTAAGCAAACAGAAGACAGTTCACTACAACTTCAGCAAGTCAAGATAAACATATGGGATAGAAAAGGAGGTACAGTCTACGTATGAGAGAGAGAGAAATAGCCATTAAGTCAAAGTGGATTAGGTCCAGGGAAGTCAAAAAAGCAAGAAGAGGAACCAGAAGAGAATGTACGCAGTCTTAGTGCGATGACAAAAGAGGTAAAGGAAGCCAGAGGAGAAAGCCAGCGGTCTGCTTCAACTAAACCAGAGGAAATAATATCAGCTGAAAAGACAAGACAAATGGGCCATGTTCAGAAGAAGGGGGATATCATTATTATCATTATGAGAGATCTAAGCTTTCTAGAGCTGAATAGAAGGTAGCAATGATAAGGCTAGACTGGAAATGGAGTTGTTAAAAATACCAGATCACAAACAAATGTTAGATGTGGTCCTAGCAAAAGTGGAAGATGATTAGGTACTGGGCTCAACCAGTTTAATTGTTTTAAATAATTTTAGTAATGTTTTATTCTAGTGTTGTGTCTTTTTTAGCTTTGTTTATTCTGTGTTCATATGTCTTTCGTATGTTTATTCTTTCTGAGTTCTTCAGTAGATCGGCATTGTGTTTGCTTACATGCACTATAATAAAGTTAAAGTTGAAAATGAAGTTAACTGAATCATTCAAATTTATATCAAGAGCTTACCTGCCAACAATGACTGCAAAACTGTAAAGTTCCCCATGAAAAAAAGTGTAGGGATTCTAAACCAATGTTATTTACAAGAGACTACTAGTGGGGCTGATTTGGTGAATCTAGGCAAAAAAAAATGAAAGAGGAGCTGATGACTAGATATGTGTTGGTATTTGGAGTAATATAAAAGACAGTTTCCTGAAGTAGTGGAGAAAGTACCAAGGAGGAAGCCAGTGGACAATAGAGGAATGATTCTACTATGATGACAGAAGGAGTTAAAGGGGTCACTAACAACAAAGGAAAGAATATTTACAAGTAATGGAGGAAAGAAGGGTTGCAGGCAAACAAATCTGTGTAGAGGCAAGATGGGAAGAACAATGGAGAAAGGAATGAAAGTCTATTGGGGAAAGGAAATTGTAGAGGAACTTAAGTAAGGGGGTTATCCCCGTTTGAAAACATTCTATAAATACAAAATCTGGGTAAATGATTTGGCTTAATGTAGGAAGGATGATGTACACTGTGGAGGACAATAAAGAAGATAAAATACTAAGCAACATATCTGTGTCAGTCTTTTTGAAAAAAAAAATGCACAAAATGATTACAACCCAAGAGAGTGGACTGGTGAAACAATGGATGAATCGCACAACTGAGAGGAGGGGGATTGAAAAGAAACTAAAAAAGCTGAAAAGACAAGGTCCAGGACCATATGGGTTAATGCACCTGCTACCCCAGTTTCCCAAACACCTTCTTTTTCTGAAGTGCTTACCAGATTACTTGATACTGAAGAAACATTGCACAATGGGAAAGTGGTAACAGTGATACTGCTGTTCTGGTGAATGGTACAGAGTAAAAAAAAATCCAGTGAATTACAAACCAGTTATCCTTATTTCTGCACTGGTGAAATTATGAAGACCATTAGAGAAAGGCTTGCCATTCCCTTAAAATCATCCCCTGGATTTGAAAAAAAAAAAAAAAACAAGTATCTGAAAGAAGAAAAAGTTCTAAAACAATTCAAATATATTTCTATGGCTGGGTCATGGATGAATTAGACATGGTACTAAATTATCTTAGACATCAATAAAACTCTTGATGTGTTTCATGGAAAAAGTTACTAGACAATCCAAAATATCTGAGAGTGGGAGAAAAAGTCATAGGTGGACTGAGACATTTAAATGGAATCCACAATGCATTCTGTATGAGACCAGGAAGGTGATAGGTGTTACTCTGCAATCCTGAAGGAAATTCAGTCTGGTATCCTGTTCTATTTATCATAGTTATCATTGACATATTTTAAGGCAATGAGAACAGGATCCACCTCTCCCTTAATAAGTCTACAACTTCCTAAATGAAGAAAAAGGTGCAAATCTGAAGTTTAATGCAGACAATAGCAATGTACTATATTTGGAACCCAGCAATCTAAAACCATGTGAAGGCTAAAAGGTGCATAAAGAAATAAGAGCAGGAAAAGAACTTGAAATAATAAATCTACCTCTGCATTTTCTGACACAGTTGAAAATCATCCAGTTGCAGCCAACAAATTGCTAAGATGCATGCTAAGGGAAATTGGTTTGAATGACAATGAGGCCATCCATCCTGTATACAGTGTGTTGGTCAGCCACCATCTCAAGCAGTCTGCACAGTACTGAAAGTCTTAGGACAAAGACAGCAAATTACTGAAAAGAGTACCGAAGAAGGTCACCAGAATGGCTACAGTGATGAAAAGAAGGAACTACCGAGAAAGACTGAAGGACCACTGCTGTTTTCACTTGAAACAAATGTATTCTGAAACGGTGACATTTCACAGTTAGACAGTGACCATATCAGGAGTACAGTCCAATGTGTGCCTACAGAAACACAGCCAGTGATCTAGTAACCCTGACAGTGATTTTGTAGCAGTGCTGTACACGAGTTACCTACTGTACAGTCTGCAATTAGATGTACAGTGCTACCCCTGTAGTTGTACCATTGCACCTGCATAACAGCAGAAATAATTGCGTGAACTATACTGACATTATTGCAGTCAGTAAGTGACCACTATACATAACATAGCAAGACTCCATATTGCATGATAGGTGTCACAGTGTATGTAGCCCAAATGAGATGCAGATGAAAAGCTAGTGCACAAGAACAAGTACTAAGCACAGTGTGGTGCAGTGTTTTTCTGAACTGCACTGCACATCATGGCATACTTTTCTAACACAGTTCACATTTGTGGTGCAGGTATGCTTTTACAAACACAGCATTATAGGCTTGTACTGTGATACTGACCCATCGTGCTTTATGATGCACACTGCAGTTGTCTTGTGCACCCTACCACAAACATGCTTTAAAACCACAAAAGTGCTTCTGCACTGTTGTAATGTTAGACACAGAGTGGTGGTCTTCTTTGTTTCCTGGTAGTAGTATTTAAATCCCTCCAAAATGTCTTCTTTGCTATGACAATGCAGAGTTATAGTGCATACAGTGATGCAGTGCTGTGTACTCTAGTTGTATATATTGCAAGACTGTCTCCTGAGTGCATAATGTGCCAGAGAAGTATATAGCATTCCATGCTGGTCTACTGTGTACCCTAGGGCTAGTTGTATATAGCCCTCAAAGTGCTTAAGGTACCATTAAAAGTAGGCATACACTGCTGCTGTTTTGTGTTTTCTAAAGCTCTGCAAAATCTCATTTCTGAGCACCTTTTAGTTTTGTATATATACAAAGGATACTAAGCACTGTCTCCTTTATACATCAATATCCCAATACGTCCCACTCCGAAAAACCTCTGGGTCTGTGTATATACGAAGGATGCACAATGTCATTCTGCAGTGCACCCTTACATCCTCCTACACCCCCAATAACTGCTGATAACATAGTTCACTGCTGACTATGCTGCAAAAATGAACCACACCTACTACTGCTTTCCACTGCACTGATCCTTCCAAACTTTTATGCACTGGCCAAAGCTGCCCAATGCATGATTTTATTTCAGAACTGCATGTCTGTTGTCATGACATCCAAAGGGCCATTAGTATTAAGGACAATACACAGTGTGACTCTGAACCAGATCCTGCAAAAGTAACTTTATTATTCTCACTACTGATAAAAGTTTATTTTCATTATGGCTCATCAGAGTCAGAATAAAACAATTGCTCGTCATTATAAAACCTCATGCACCAACTATTCTGTGACTAGGTAATTACAAAGCAATAGCAGTAACAACTGTGTTTTCATATTCTACATACAATATTCTTGACAGTTGGGTACTGGATTTAATGTGAGTTGTAGAAGAACGTTGTTTACCAAGTATGACTGCACTTTTCTACAGTTAATTTCAGGCCCCTTATTTATTTATTTACAGTTTGTTGACTGGGTAGGCAAGCTGGATAGTAACTTTTCAGTAGAAAAGTGTGGAGACTGCTAGATCAGTATACTTTTTAGGAGTGAGCAGAACCCAGTTGAAAAAGTAGCAGTTGAGGCTTTATGGGTATAGGTAAAATTGTAAGTAAATTTGGAAGTTCATCACAGAGTTTAAGTAAACCTGTATGCTTGAAGGCTTGAATTCAGAATTATTCACACTTCTTTCGGCTTGTTCCCAGTTAGGGGTAGCCACAACAGATTACCTGTCCGCTCATGATTGGCAGTGGAGTTTTACGGTGTCGAGTTGCCAGCCCGGCCCAACCTTCCACAGAAGGCACACACATGCACACACTCACATCTAGGGCCAATGTAGAGTGTCCAATCCACCTACAGCATGTCTTTGGGTTGTGGGAGGAAACCGGAGCATCTGGAGGAAACCCACATGACCACAGGGAGGACATGCAGACTCCACACAGAAGGCACCCCAGCCGAGAATCGAACCGGAGAACCTCTTGCTGTGAGGTGACAACACTAACCGCTGCATCACCGTGGCCACCCTAATTCAGAATTATTCACACTACTTTGTGGATTTAAAAGAGCAGTTTACTAATTTATGGTCATTAAGGATGTGGTCTAGAATGTTTTGTTCTAAGGAACTGCCATTTTTTTAAGTCAGGCATATTTGGATATACCCAACTTTTCAGATAAATAAAGCCACCCAACATAAAGGTATTTTTTGCAAAAGATAGTTCAGTGAATACATTTATGAAGTTCTTGTGGTCTTCTGGGGAAGGTAGTTCAGTGAGTACACTTATGAAGTTCTTGTGGTCTTCTGGGGAATAGAAGGTGACCTATAGCAAGCTATGAACTGAGACGCTGCCTTGTATTTAGTAAACTGAAGTTCAATAAGTTGAGATGGTGAGTCTTGGGGAATCTGCCTCAAAGATCTCCTCAGCTTATAAAGGTCATAATCTAACCTTAGTAATCTCTAAAGCACTCACCAAAAGCAGCACAAACATTACACATATACCTACATCCAGTGGAGCTCTGAGAACAAAGTCAATAAGGCAAGCAAACACGTTTCCCAGGACTCCTGTCATAGGGGACTCCATTGTATGACACACACATGCACCACTCATCAGACGCAACAAGGAGAAGATAATTGGTAGTTGCTTAACTGGAGCCGGGATTCCTCCGAGTTACACATGCACTCAAGTCACTACTCCATAGGTAACCAGTAGGATTCTATCACAGTCCACGTGGGCATTAATGACCCAGACATGCCTTCCAGGACTGCATGAAGAGAGACATTATTCATCTCTCTAAATATGTGTCTCAGGCAGGTATGTGGCTTGCATCGAGCAGTATTCTACCTTTACCAAGAATGATAACAGTGTTTAATCAATAGATGATTCACTTCAATAATTGCCTTAGCTTTTGGTGTCTTTCCAGGGGGATTCAATATTTGTCAGCATGGGAGGACATTTTTAACAAATCACATTTCTTTGTGAAGGATCATTCTGCCCCCTCTAGGCTTCCAAAATATTGGCTAAAACTTTATCACTCCTTAGTGCCTTTTTTAGGCAATGCCAAATTGACAAACCTACTAACATAGCAAATAAAATGCAAAGAAACCTAAAAGTGTTATTGTTCAATGTTAGGAGCCTAAATAAGAAACTCCACACCGCTGGTGCTCTTCCTACTCTGGAGAATATATCTGTCATTACCAAGACATGGTTTAAATCCACAGAAAGTACTCCAGCAGTGCAATGCTTCAGGGCCTTCCACACATCTAGACCATCAGCTGCACAAACAGGAACAAAAGGTGGAGGAGTACTAATCTATATTAGCAACAGATATACCTCTAAGATGGCTAAACAGGACAATGCCCTGGAGTTTATCCATGTGCAAATCACCACAGACAAAGTCCCATATCATATCCTAGCAAGCTGTAGGTCACGGTCTATGTCTGAAGAGTCTCATAACCTATACCTAAACTTACTGGAGCTACTCACCATTAAACCAAACACCCTATTCATGGGAGACATTAACTACACCTCTATAGACTAGAAAATATACACTATCTCAAATTCACAGGCACAATGATTCCTGTACTTTATTAATGCAAATACCTTTGACCAGATAGTGAGCACACCCATTAAGGTTCAAACATACTGGACTTAAATGATGCATCCTCACTTGTGAAGTCAGACCACAAATATATCACAAATATATCTCCTTTGAAATAAAAACTAGCTTGCTGACCCCAACAAACTCTGTAACAGTTAGGAACTATTACAAAGCAAACTACATCCTATTAGTGATAGTTTGTCAAAATTCAGTGCCCCTCATAACTCTGAGTTCACTGCAACAAGGCCATTTACGAGGTCAAGATAGGCATACAGGTTAAAGATAGCCACAAGGCCTTCTACAGCTATGCCCATAACCTCAAAGGCAGCACACAGCAGTGTGCTGAAATGGTAGTCAGTGGTTTCACCTTCACTAAGTAGATCAACATAATTAATTTGCTGACTAACAAATTTGGCACAAACCTCATCCCCCACTCCCCTCTGCCTCCACCCATTAAATACCTACTAGGATAACCCCCCACCAATGATTAGCATGGAGCAGGTTTTGACAGCACATGCCAAAGTCAAAAACACAGCCTTAATGGGCCCAACAGTATCTCAGGATACTCATCAGGACCTTTTATGTCACTTTTCAGTTATAGCCTCAAAACAGGCTTTGTATCATGAGAATGGAGAACTCAATGGTTATCCCACTTCACAAGGGAAGACAATCAACTGACTCCAAAAACTACATACCTATTAGTCTGAGTAGTTTAATATACAAAGCCATGGAACAAATTATCATGGAAATGATTAACAAAGACATAGGCAACCTTCAGACACCGGACCCAACCCAATTTGGCTTTGTCTAGGGAGGGTCATGCCTACTAAATCTAGTGGTCTTCTTTTAAAAGATCACTAAGGCAATGGATAAGGAGAAGACAGTACATACCTCTTACTTGGACCTGGCTAAGACATTTAGTACAATACCTTGCTTGGGTATAATTCACAAGCTCACTAAACTGGGCATAAACCCCTACATACCTCATTGGATTGCCATCTGCCTCACTGGCAGAACCTAGGAAGTCAGTATTGGTGAGACCTCCTTCACTAAGAGACCAGTCACCTGTGGGAATCTCAGGGCTCCATGCTAGGACTGCTCCTATTTGGAATCCACTTGTCAGAGGTAAAGACTAATGTCAAAGGCCTTTGGCTGACCACATTCACAAATGAATGCAAATTGGGAACTATCATAGATTCCCCCATGACACAAACATCTTGCAAGAGGGTCTAACACTGACAAATGACTGGTGCCAACTTTATGAACTAAACCTGAATGCCAAGAAATACATTATAGTATGTTTTGGGAAAATGGCCATCTAGGCTAATTACTCCATCAATATGACAACCCTAAGAAGTTGACCCAGTAGACAGGAATCTAGGAATATATGTAGACAGTAAGCTGGCCCTTGACCAATGTGTGACCAAGGTAGCAAGAACGTAATTCTATGTTGCCCAATGTATAAGTAATAAGCATGGCAGCCAGGTCCAAGGAAGTCATAGTGACACTTGATTCAGCCTTATCAGACTCATCATTGTGTGTAATACCCCTCTTCAGCATGTACCTGGCCAGACACGTGCAGTCAATGGAACATCCACAGAGGTTCTTCACCAAGAAAATCCAGGATATAAGCACATTTCCCATTAAAGTCCTATCTCTATATTCAGTTTCCTACATAGGCATTCTCAGTTCCAGCCTTAATGGACCTTTTGCACACCAGAAAAATAAACAGCATCAGAACCACTAGATCTAAGGATTTAAAATTTGCTTCTGACATAAATAGGACATGTTGGTGGGACAGATATGTGTCTCAGAGGATCTCATGGAACAGGATCTCCAGCCACGTGAAACAGAGGCCATCCTTAACCCTATTTAATCTTACCCCTGACCAATGGAAGGGAAATTGGAAATTTCCCCAAAGGTCTGGCCTCAATGTCTATGATAGACAGAGACAGGCAGTAACTATGCCCAACTAACAACCCCCACTCCCACATAATCTTTAGAAACTTCCTAATTAACATATCCCCTCCTAATAAATGCCCATGATGCATAGGGACACAATTGGATTGGATTGCATGGCTAGGCTTATAAATGCCCTAGTGGTCATTAGCCCAGTATATACTTATGAACCTATGAACCTTTGGAGTGCAATGTGTACCACCACTAAACGACACCATATAATACAAACCCATGCAAGGCTCTGTAATTAAAAAAAGACACCAAAAAGTTACTTCTTCTCATGATTGAAACTCTTAGTGCAAAAATCAGAAATTTTTCTAAGTACAAATAAGGAAAACATAATCTGTAGAAGTAGTGTTTGCAATTTAAAGAATCAAAAATGAGAAATGCCATTTCTCCTTGTTTTGAGGGATCACTAAGCACACTAAGCACAGACAGAAAAGAGACCTGTTGGGCAGCTCAGTGCAGCCTAGAAAAATGAAGAGCAAAGGCATGCAAGACACTGCAGTTTAAACAGCAAGAAAAAAACTTTACAGCCAATCAGGTTAAACCTCTTTTGTTCCCTTGATTAGTGAAAAGTTAATTCCACTATAAAAGCAAACATTTAGTGAAAAAACAGAATGTTTTCCCAAAACAAATTCAGCAAAACACAATTAGTAGCTGTAGCTTTTATAGTTTAAAGTACTAAGAATGAAAAATATGACTGCCTAGATATTTGAACTGAAAATTCTTGATACGAATACCTAAGAATTTCTGATGAACTTGTTCTACAGTCTCTCAACAAAATAAAAAAAAACACTCAGCAACCATCCGAGATGGTCTGTGTGGATATTTTCCAAGAGCAAGCAACCTATATCAAGATGTTTATCACATTTGTCTCAACAGTCTTCTTCCTGACTATGTCCTTGATATATGGAAACTGGCTAAAGCTGCTCCTATTCATAAGGATGCTGATGCTAGCATCCCCATAACTATAGAAATGGTCTCATAAGTATAATAAAGTAAATGTTTTGAATGCATAACATTATATGATTCCATCTAACTTACTACAGATGACCAATATAACTCATCATGGATATACCAGCCAGTCTTGTACTTAGAGTATAATATGTTTCTATAACTCCATAGCTGATTACATTAACAATGGTATTACTGGAGACATGATTTATTCAGATTTAGCCAAGGTGTTTTTGTCAGTTTTCCACACAATGTAACATAGCAACTGTTATTTAAATTAAAGGTGAATGCAGCATTACACTATGGATAAGTAATTGGCTTAAGACCCCTGTCATTAAACCTCTGGGCTCATTTCCATTAACCAAGTGTGAAGGTCTTTGTTTAATACTTTCATGTCTACACTACATTATACTTGGACTTGGGAATGTATCATTTACTACACTGTTGCACTGCAATTGTCTGCATTACTGTGCCTGTTAAATTGAATTGTATTGCTGTTTTCACTGCTTACAAAGCTTTTCTTGCTATTTTCACTGATTGTCAAGTATTTACTGGCATTTTTCACTGTTTTAAAGCTTGTTCTGGTTTTCCCACCAAGCAGTGTTTAAATAACTGATCTGTTAGCTGTTTAAACCATTCTTTAGAGCCTCCTTGCTGATTTTCTCCTGTTTTAAACATTTTTTAGTGTCTCATTGCTATTTTTCTGCAGTGTTAAACATTCTCTAGTGTTTCCTGCTGAAACTAGGGTAGCTTGTAGCTGTAACATAGTCCAGATACAAGCTTGCTGCATCTGGATCTGTTTGTAGTGGTTGTTTGTTCTGAGCATGTTTTCCAGATCATCTTGGATTGGAAGGGTCCTATCTGCACTTTAGTGAGAGGATTGTGCTGATTAGGTCCTGTCTGGTAAAGGGAGGTCAGGCTGAGGCTTACAATAAGCATCCTCATTGGTCCTTTTGAATCTTTTTAAGTTTTTTTTCAAGTGTTTTGGCTTCTGGTACCTAGGTCCTGCATTTGAGTAGGTTTCTGCCTGTCTGTGAGTTGCACAGCACCATGCAGTGCCATGCAATTGTGTGCCAAAGGCAGACAGTTAAATTCAACAATTGTTCCCTTAGATACAACTGTACATACTAGTGTGGCCCTCATTCTTCATGCCTTCCCAGAAAAAGAAATACTGCTAGTGAGCTGCACTCTATTAAACAACAGGCAAAATAAAATAAAATAAAACCCAGGCAAAAATATCCATCCACTGAACTCATCGGTGATCAATTCTGAAAAGCCACCCCTAGTTTACAACAGTCTTCAACCTAGCATTATTGACAGTTGGACTACCCTTGTTTCTCTTGCCAACCTTGTTAACTCGGGTCTCTTGTGTCAGTGTAGCAATTGCCTCATTCATGTACACTGGCAACTCTCTACACCAATACAAAGTGTGAAAGATGCATCTACACCAAGAATCTTGAATCCATACTCTCTTTCACTCAAAACAGTAACATAAAAAAGGTTGTTAACTCACCCACCACTACTCATACACGTAGTGTACATCAAACACAAAAATCTACATAAGTGCAGGTTTTCTCAAAAAACTGACTGAAACACCAGAGACCTCCAAAACACAAGACTGCTACAACTAACACAGTCCCCGCAGCACCCAGACACATAACAACAGCAGTATCTCACCCACCAAGCCCATAAGCCATAACACTCAAAAATATTTTTTTTTGTCATTGGAGACTCAGTAGTGAGACAAATGGATGTCCCACTCACCAGGTTAAACAAGGAGAAAGTCATTGTCAGCTGCCTATCTGGTGCCAGGATTCATCAGATCATACATGCACTCAGGTCTATCAGCAACAAGTAACATTATGACTCTGTCATAGTTCATGTTAGTGTGAATGACCTGAGACATACCTCACTGAAGCGAAGAGAGACATGGTTGAGCTTTCTGAGCATGTGTCCCAGGCAGGTATGTCCCTAGCCTTGACCAGCATGCTACCCTCAACTAGAATGATGCCACAGTATATAAAAAAAAAAGATTGATTTCAATAATTGGCTTAGTTTTTAGTGTCATTCAAAGGCAATCCAGTTCCTGTCAGCCTGGGAAGCCATGGTTGACAAACCTTGCTGCTTTGCCAGAGGCGGCTTGCACCTGACACCTAGGCTTTTGACTGCTGGCAAAGGTTCTTGCCTCCCCCCATACTGCCTTTTTTTAGGCAAGGTCTTGGAAACCACATTACAGACATGAAATTAACCAATCAGAACAAAATAAGGCTCATGCTGCTAAATGCTAGGAGATTAAACCAAAAACTGCACTCCCTGGAAGCACTTCTGTCACTAGAAGATGTAGATGTCTGTGCAGTAACAGAAACCTGGTTCAAGACCTCAGAGAGTATCCCATGCTTGCAAGGCTACAATGTCACACCTTTAGACTGCAAAACGAATGTGTGGAAACCAAAGGAGGTGGTCTTTCAACCTATATTAGAGATAAATTCACCTCCCATCTAGTTATACTGGACAACTCCACGGAGTTAATCCAAGTCCAGGTTATGGTGGGTAAGACCCCCATTCAAGTCATAGTCAGTTATAGATCCCCCTCCATGAGTCATGACACCTATGACCAAACTAGAGACTATCCAAATTTTACCAAACACACTGGTTATGGGGGATTTCAATTATCCCACCATCAACTGGGAAACTTTCTCTAGCCCCAACTCATTAGTGCAAAAGTTCCTTGACTTTGTTAATTCAAATGCCCTGAAGCAAATTGTTCATACCCTGACAATAGGAACAAACATTCTAGTTCTGGTCCTCATCAACATGTCAAACAGATGCACTGCTGCAACAGTCAGACCCTCATTAGTTAAAACTGACCACAAATCACTCACCTTCGAGCTGGCACTAACACCAGAACTCACAAAGGGTGAAATCAGACTAAAAAACTTCGCCAAGGCAAACTATACCCTTCTAGGTGAAGGAATAAATGTATTCCAAGTCCCACCCCAAGCTGGAAGTGGTAACTGCACCGACATTTACACTAAAGCCCTGTACAATTACTTGCATAAGTGTATAAACTCAGCTGTACCAGAAAGAAAACAAGCTGCTATGGTGGGTATCCATCATCAACAAACTTTACAATAAAAGTAAAATGTTGCTGTTAGTGAAAATAAATGCAAGGACCCAACATTGGAAAAGCACCCGCCTCAACAGGCAAATAAGACAACTTGTCAAATCCTCTAAGGACTCCTTTGAGAGAAACTTAGCAGGTACAGCCAAAGATAACCATAAGGCCTTTTACAGCTATGTGCATAGCCTAAAAGCTAGGACCCAAATATGTAGTGTACTAGTGACCAATGGTATCACACACACTGAACCTTCAGAGATAGAAAACCTGACAGAGGATAGGTTTGGTGAAAATTTCACTCCCTTATCCCCTCCTAACTTATCACAAACATTCCCCCACCCCACCCCCACCCTACATATCTGAAGAACAGGTCCTCAAAGCGTTGTCTTAGCGAAAAATACAGCCTCTATGGGACCAGATGACATCCCAGGCTGTCTTCTATACAGGCTAAAACATGAACTAGCATCACCATTAAGTACTCTTTTCATTCATAGCCTAACCACAGGCTTTGTTCCTGCAGAATAGAGAACAGCAACAGTTATTCCCCTCCACAAGAGTGGCCTAGCAACAGACCCGGGGAATTCAGACCCATAAGCCTGACCAGCCTCATCTGTAAAGCCATGGAACGTATCACTATGGACCTCATAAATAAAGACATAGGTGACCCCCATACCCTGGATTCTACCCAATCTGGCTTCATCAAGGGCAGATCCCACCTGTTAAATCTGGTGAATTTTTTTGAAAATGTGACCAAGGCCATTGAAAAGGACAAATCTGTGCACACAACATACCTCAACTTGGCAAAGGCTTTTGACACAATCCCACATTCATGTATCACTGATAAAACTAGCAAACTGAATGTAAACCTCTTCATTGTAAGATGGGTTGCCAACTGGCTCACAAATCAGACAGGCACTATCAAAGTGAGTGATTTCACATCAACCAGCAGACCTGTTACCAGCGGGGTACTACAGGGGTCAGTGCTGGGGTTTACTATCAAATAACTAAAAATCAAAAGACTGAATCCCAAAAAGACTGAAAATTCAAAATAGTGAATATATTTTTAATGCAAGGGGCAAGCCCCCTTGCTCCCTTCATGTGGGGGGCTGTGCCCCCCACACCCCCTGCTAAATATATATACCAGCTCCATGATCGTACAACAGTAGAGAAGGGGAAAATTCCATCATTCAATATTTTGAATTTTCAGTCTTTTTGGGATTTAGTCTTTTGATTTTCAATGATTTGATAGTAAACCCAGTGCTGGGCCCCCTTACTGTTTGGTATATACTTCTCAGAAGTGCAGGGCAAAACTAAGGGGTTGTGGCTGGTCAAGTTTGCAGATGACTGTAAACTAGGAGCAATCACTGAATCCCCGAATGATGTCAGTATACTCCAGGAGGGTCTGACGCACACCAACGACTGGTGTGTTAGTCACAGTCTTAAACTGAATGCAAAGAAATGCATCATCATTCACTTTAGCATAAACATTGTCCCTTCATACTATCAAATCAACAGCAATACTCTAAGTACCCACAAAGTGGTAAGAGACTACAACCTTAACTTCGACCACCATGTGTCTACTGTAGTAAGGAAGGCCTTCTATGTAGCACACATGGTTAATAAAGGCATTGCTTCAAGAGCAAAAGAGTTTATAAACCCACTATACTCGGCACTTATCCGGCCCATAATTGAGTATAATGCCCTGTTCGGCATGTACCGTACAAAGCACCTGTAACAATTGGAGAGACCTAAGAGGTTTCTAACAGAGAAGATCAAGGGACTCCAGCATGTGCCTTATACAGATCAACTAAAGTCCCTGTCACTATACTCTGTACTGTATAGACTTCTTAGGGGAGACTTATGCCTGGCCTACAGAACAATCCAAGACCCAAACCTAATAAACTTGCTGCATATCCATAAATCAAATGAGTCTAGGGTTACCCATTCCAGGGACCTAAATATGGCCTGAGACTTAAATAGGACATGCTGGAGGGACAGATTTATTTCCCAGGGACTGCCATGTCTTTGGAACATGCTACCAATTCATGTGAAACAAAGCAATCTGTGACACTGTTCAAGAGAAACCTGGATGAGTGGATGGGGCACCATAAATTCTTACCACGGATAGTGCCCGCAGCCCTCATGGACATGAGCAGTCAGCACTAAATGCAGTCGTAGGTATTGACTAGCATTTCTATGGTACTACATTGGGATGAAACAGCTAGGCTTAATATGACCTGTGGGTCAATAGCCTAGTAATCTCCTATAATCCTTTGAGTCTATTGATGACATTAATGTGGCTTAAATGATATTTGGCATTAAACATCAACAATACTTTTCAGCAATAGGTACCTGAATTGTGTTTAATAGCAACAAGTGTACAGTAATTCACATTGGTAGTAATAACATACAATATCCATAATCATTTTCTGTCCGTTATAGGTCAATAAATGGATTTAGATGTTGTAGTTGACCCTAGATTTTTTTCCATTCTAATGTAATTTTATTTGTGTACAGTGACCTCTAGACATCCTCAAACTATGATTCCATATTGTATAAAACCTTGATAAGCTCACATATTGAATATTGTGTGGCTTCTTGCATGTTCTCCACTGAAGAAGCTAACAAATTAAAAAAAAAATCAGAAATACTTGACATGAAAGATTCCACTGTAAAACTGATGCATTTAAATCGAGAATATGGCTCAGCCGATGTTACACAGAGTATATTACAAACTACAGGCTTCATAGATGAGACAACTGTGGCTTATAAATGCCTAAATGATGACGTTGTTTGTGTTACCCTGTGTTTAAAGCTTAATTTCACACACAAACTCTACCAGAAATAAAAACCTCACATTAGAAATAGCCAAGTATAACACCTCTTTAAAGAAGAAAAATTACAGAATAAACTATCAACAGACGTAAGACTTTCCATCAGCCTATTTACATTTAAGCTTCAGTTAGATTCTCTACTTGGCAGTTGTATTTAAAAACCCCACTCTGTGAGATGCAGACTCCAAAATAACCTGTTTTAGTGTTTATGAGTCTGCTCACCATCAACATTTAAACGAAACACTGACACTCCTATGAAGCAATATCATTTATAAAACAAAAGTGACGACATCTGATAACAATTGTGTAAAAGGAAATGCATGGTCAATGAGGCCCACAGACTATTGACTGCAAGTTTTATTATACAGACATTCCTCACTCAATCCTGGTTTTATTATTTCATTAATAATGCATATAGTAAAATCTGAGATGTATGTGTGTAAAACTGCATGTTGTTTTATTTTTTCGCTCGTGTGTAATACAGCTGAAACACACACAAAAAAAAAAAAAAAAGAAGCAAGTGCCTCACAAACCCATTTCTTTCTGTGTTCTTAGGTTCAGGTTGCATACATAGGCCCTCATGCCATTGTGCTTAACAAGTGTTAGGCTGTATGATGCATTTGAATTTATTGCACACAGTATGTGGAGTGCTTCACTGCAATGCATACAGAACAATAGCGTTATATGCCAAAAAGAATGTGAGTCGGAAAGTTCATTAACCAGAAATGAAAATGGTGGCATAATCTGTTTTACAGATACCCAAGTGTGTAATCCCTGTCAGGGTTAAGATGAAAAGATGCAAAGACTATAATTTTAAGAAAGCAAGCTAATTAAACGGAATAAGAAAAGGGCTATTCTTAATTAGATTAGTTGACACCCTAGACTAATAAATAAGAAAAGGGCTATTCTTAATTATATTAGATAGACGTTGTAGCCTAATAACAGAGAGCTATTAAATTCAGGCACACTTCACTGAACAGGATGTCATGTTGAACTTTTAATTAAAACTCTCATGAGAACAAATGTGTCATATGCTGTTATGTAATATACGAAAAGATAGACAACGGTTCTTTTGTTTTCTGTTGTAACTTAAAAGAGACAAAGTATGAAAATGTGCCACAAGAATCCAGACTGGTATCTTAAAAGGCATTCACATCATCATGCTGATGTACCTTTAGGACACACTGAAACAACAGCAGTGAAAAAGTACATCCTCAAGTGCATTGCTGCTGTTAAATTATTATTAGTAGTAGTATTAATTGTAGTACTGGTGGTAGTGCTAGTAGTAGCAGTAGTAGTATTAGAAGCATTATTAGTAGCAGTAGAAGTATTACTAAGTGCAGGTTGTACTTTCAAGATGCTGGATTAATATTTTGTACTTCAGGCTGCAAAATTAAATTGTAAGTAGATATTTTTGAACTTCACAGAAGTTGGTTGGCTTTCAAATGTTATAAATATCAGACACCTTTTATGTAAACAAATTAGGCTACCATACAGGGAATAAGTTTTATTTTTATTTATTTTGAAGCCAGGGCTTTATGAAATGTGATATTTGGCATAGTTGTCTGCTCAGGGAATGAACATTTAGTTTTACAGTGTAAGGGATAGTGTTTCTATGCTCTCCATTGTACTTCATTATTAATCATCCTGTTATAAAACAGATCTGAATATAGTATCTAAAAATGAGAGTGGAGTTCTGAGATGTAAATACTGCCTTTCATTATACACTGACACATTTTTACATTCTGAGTTCTGGTTTGATAGAGCGCTACAGAAAATATATATTTTTGTTACATTTCTTCATGCGTCCGTCAGTTAACTGCTGTAGTCATTATTACGTACAGGATTTGAAGTAGATTTATTTTGTTCATATGTAACTTTTACAAAATAGGTAAATGTAGATGTCCCCAGGCAGCTAAAGGAAGCCTCTATCTTCATTCACAAAGGTACTGTTTAAGGTCTGAAGTATCTTTATATGTGAGCTGGTCCCATCCCAGATAGATTAGGTTTGAGTAGTAGGCCCAGGCATGCATGATCTGGTCATATTAGAATGGAAAAGCAGTCCATGCTGTCTCATCCATATGGAGAGTGTATAGTCAAAACCACCATTTTCAATCACCATCTGTAGTTGAGCAAGTGACAGGCTTAGGAAAAGGAGCAGTAAAAGCATAACGTGCTAAGGATTGCTCATTCCTCTAGCAAGTTGTACATATGTTCTGGAATGTTCTTCTATGCCCCAGCCATACATAGTAAGAATTTGCTTCTGCCAGCTGCAAGCAGAACAGAGGACTATGGCATAAAAATGGAAAAACTGGAAACCATCCATGTATGATGGCCTTTCAGTGCTTGCCTTCTGCTGCTTAGATACATATTGTAAATATTATCTTGTATATTTTTCCTGCTTGTTTGGAAATATTATCTTTTCAACATTTGATATTCATTTCTAAGTAAATAATTAGGATGATGCATCTTCATTTACTTTTCCAGTTTTTCTGTATCTATACTACCAATCATTCTTAATATTTAGTACTGTGCAATAGCATTTATTAGTTGCTGCTATGCTGTCTGTATTACTATTGTTTATATATCCTCATAGTCTGAGCCTGAAACAGGCCCTTATAAATAAACAGACAGACAGACAGACAAACAAATAAGTGAATGAATACAATACAATACCACTGGACAGAGGCAACCCCATCACAAAATGTTGTTGGGTACTGAAAGCAAGAATGCAGAGTGGAGCACACGCTTCTACCCAGAAGCTTATGGGAGTTGGATAATCATAGGCAAGAAAGGGACAAAAAATAAGATAGATAGGTAGATATATAGATAGATAGATAGAATGATAGATAGATAGATAGATAGATAGATAGATAGATAGATAGATAGACAGATAGAGAGATAGATAGGTAGATATACAGACAGATAGACAAATATACAGACACAGATGGATAGACAGATACATAGATAAATACATAGATCAGATAGAGATGGAGATATAGAGAGATGGCTATAGATAGGTAGCCAGACAGACAGACAGAAAGACAGACAAAATGATTGTGTGGCAAAGTGATAAGTACATTTTTATCTCATAACCAGGGATGTATAAGAATGCATTTTCATAGTGTAGACCTATAGAAGTAGAAATCTGGGTAGGCAAGTTAAAGTTTCTAATCATCAGTAATGGGTTAAGCATTACATTATTGAAGAGGAACCTTCATTTATTTCACCATGTCTAATAATGTTTACAATACTATAGCATGACAAAGAATAGATAGGCCCCACACAATAGAATGGCTTCTTTATTTTGGTCCGATTTTGATCCTAACCAAGAGGCCAGGATCGATGAGAGCCAAGAGGTTAGGATCGGTGAAGCCACCTCCACAAAAAGACCAGTCACCAGTTGAGTTCTTCAGGGCTCTTTGCTATGCCTGCTTCTCTCTGGCATCTATTTCTTGGAGGTCAAAGCCAATGTCAAAGTACTCTTGCTGACAATTTTCACAGATGATTGCAAACTGGAAGCAGTCATTGAAAACCCTCAAGAAAAGAACACCCTTCAGAAAGGTCTAATACAGACAAACTCTTGGTGCCAAAGCCATGGCTTAAAACTCAATGCCAAGAAATGAATTGTAGTACCTTTTTGGAAGTTGGCCACCCTGGGTAATTACATCATCCATACAACACTCCTAAAAGTTGATTCACTAGTCAGGGATCTGGAAACTCATGGAGATAACAGTCTTGCCTTTGACCAACATGTGTCAAAGGTGTAAAAAAAATCATTTTATGTTGTTAAATTTAGAAGTAAGGACATGGCATCTAGGTCAACTCAGATCATCATACCACTGTACTTGGCTGTCATCAAGATCATCATAGAATATGATGCCCCCTTTCTATAAGTACCTGACCAGAGTCATGCAACAACTGAAATGTCCACAAAGGTTCATTACAAAAAGAATACAGGGAGTAATCACAATGTCCTACTAAACTTGAACAATGCTGTAAAAACCTTATACATTTGCAGCAAATACACCTTACAGAACTCATCACTGTATAGCAAAAAAAAGCCTAAATTGCTTATAACTATTCCATCAACTAACATATACATAGCTTCTTAACACCTATAAAACTATCCATCATCCATTTGTTTGTACAGCACTAAATAACATTATAAAAACTATGTTGCCAGTTGGTAATTACCATCCAACGACCAAAAACTCTTGTCTGTCCACAAACCTATTAAATCTGCTCGACTTTGTCTATACTTGTACCATGTTGCTAGGATCTGAACTCCTTACCTGTAGCCATCAGGTCAATACCCCTCCTTCTCATCCTTCAAAACCATTCTGAAAGACTTCCAAGCCAGAAGATGGCTGTGTTCTTGCTCAACAGCAGGATAAACTACAGCCTTAAATAAGAAGTACCTATTCATACCCTACACCTCCTTACTCTCCCTTCTTAACTCATTTCCTTACTTCTGTCATTTTCTCTGCCCTGACTTTCTCTCTAAATATACCAAAAGCCTGCTCTTCTCTCACTTCACTTTGCAATTCTTGATTGTATTATGCTAACTTACCTTTAATTTCTCTATACACTGGCTAAACATTTTCTAAATATTAAACCATTATCATATAACTTGTATCTGTTCTTAACCAATGTTTTCATATTATGTCTAATTTGGTATAATTATTTAACCTACAGATGTTTTGTATTATTTTTGAAGATTGTAAAATTATTGTTCTTAAAATATTTTACAATAGTTTGGGGCTTTTGTCCCCAAGCCACCGCTGAAACCGGCTCCTACCTAGTCAGACTTTCCCTGTAATAAACTGTCAATAAAAAATTAATTAATTAATTAATACAAATGGAAGAACCTTATCCTGAGGGAGAAGAAATTTGTAAATGTCTCTAGAATTTTATAAAAATAATTCCATTTCAGAAGGTTAGATTTCAGTTTGACATACAGACTTAGCAACAACAGCAGAAAACCACTCCCTTTTGTTAAGCTGTAGACAGACTTTTATATTATGTTAAGTTTGTTGCAGTGCAACGGTTAGCGTTGTCGCCTCACAGCAAGAGGTTCTCCCGTTCAATTCTCGGCTGGAGCATCTTCTGTGTGGAGTCTGCATGTCCTCCTCACGGTCGATTGACATTAAAGACATGCAGGTAGGTGCGAGCGTGAATGGGCGTGCCTTTGTTGAAGGTTGGGCATCGGGCTGGCAACTCGGCACCGTAAAATCCACTGCCAATCATGAGTGGACTGGAGTTCTGCTGTGGCGACCCCTAACCGGGAAAAGCCAAAAGACTTGTTGCAGCAAATCTTACTGGTCAGGATGGATAACATAAATTATGACCATGTTTCTAATCATAACCCACTTATGTGTTTGAGACATGGAAGTGAAGAATTTCACCATGGCAGTGGAGTGAAGAGGCACTCAGGAGGTGAATTTTGATATCTACAACATACCTCTCAACCTCTTAACATAAGAAATCAGGACAAAGTGTAAAATAATGTGGGACAAAGACTCAAAAATAGGGACAGATTTGTAAGTAAAACCAAATGAAAGGAGATGAAAAAGTGAACTGCCGTCACAAAAACCAAACAAAATGTTCACTTTGGAGACCAAATAAGGGTATGAGACCCAAGCTGTACAAATCCAGATGGAAATCGATATAATAGTTGAAATAATTCGAAAAATGGAAGTAGAATGTAGAAAAACAGATTTGTAAGTCCTGATCTAATAAACTCTGAAAGTTAATTGAATAACAGCATTTGTGTTAGTGTGTATTTTCTGAAGATATGAAGTCTGAAACTCAAATGCATGTCATTACTGAGTCATTATTTAGTGACTTCAATCCTCAGTGATTTGCCAGAAAAACACAAATATTATGCGAAACAGACAAAAATATTAGGCAAAAATCTGGACATTCTGTGAAAATCTGAACAGTTGAGAGATATAATCCATGATAAGGTATTAAATTGAGCTAGGTAGCAGAGATTATTCTCCTTCAGCTGGAGTTGAGAAGGTGAGGCATGTTTTTGAAGAGGTTCTTTTTGAGATTCTTGTAGGCAAAGGTTGTTTGTGAGAGTTGTTTCCTCCAAACTAGGAACATGCCGAAGGATATTATTTACCTTGTTATGCATGTGTATAAGGCAGAAAGACATTAATCTTGAGTGGTATTTTGCCATCAACAAGAATGATGCCAAGATAATTAGATTTAATAATTGGCTATCTAGCTAGTGTCATCTTAGGAGTATCCAATATGCATTAGCTTTGGACAAGATGGCTAGCAAGCCTTCCTCCTTTGGAAGGGTGGTCTGTACCTCTCAGACCAAGGTCTGTGTATTCTGGCTAAAGCTTTTGCTGCCCCAATGGGGGCATTTTAGGTAGACTCCATCTGCTGGGCATTAAAGTCTTGTAAATTCTAATTTGCAACATATTAAAGTGGCTATAATCAATCCATCCACAACCCCTTTTCATATTTTTGCTCATGGGGTTAGGATGTCACTTCAACAGTGACAATAATCTAAAGCCAGGTTTACACTTCCAGGTGGCTAGCCCTGCAGTGGTAGTTCTTCCACACCACACTCACACCTATGCCCAATTTAGAGTGTTCAATCCATCTACTGCATGTCTTTGGAATGTGGGAAGAAACTCACATGAACATAAGGCGAACATGTAGACTGCACAGAAGGCTCCCCAGCTAAGAATCAAACAAGGGGACGTTTTGCTGTGAGCTGATAAATCTATCCACCATGTCACTGTGCCGCTGTTAAATTGAGCTAGGTAACAAGGATTCATCTCTTTCAGCTCAAGTTGAGAATGTAAGGCTGGAGTCTATTAAAAAATGCCCAAAGTCTGAGGTACGCCTGTAATTTGTACACATCCATATATGTGTACTTCCAGAGGCATGGTTTCAAAACAATTAAAGTGATCCCTCTGATTCTGGATTTAGAAACTGTCATGTCTTCAAATCTACTGGTAATTGTAGGGGAGTATCACATTCTGTGGGATACCAAATTTTAACTCCAGGATATCCAAGTCAACCCCAACAAGATTCATTACCATTTCATAGGTAGCTATAAAACACCCTCTGTGTCTCCTTGTAAGCATATTTGCTATATAAACACATTAGCTGAAATTCCCATTAAACCCAGCACCTTCCTACAGGGGGACATCAACTATAAATCAATAAACTAGCTGACCTACACTACTAGTGGTTGGAATACTCAGTGTTTCCTTGGCATTGTAAACGTTAACTCCCTTGTGCAATTATATTACCACCCTACTAGAGGCCGCAGTACTGTTGCTCTTATCCTCTCAAATATAAGCCTTTCTTGCAAACCTCCATTGTATCATCTTTTGTTGTTAAACCAGATGATAAATCAGTAATCTTTTCCTTTAAAACCTGTGGTAGTTAGTTCCCTGCAAATGTTTAGATACTTCTCAAAAGCAAACATTCTTCAGTTACTTGGTGACCTAAATAAATTCCTCTGTAATACTACTCTGATGGGTCCCATTGCCAAAGCCACTGTCTATGCCTCTAACATCCACTCCATCTTTAATAGTTGCATTGATAAGGCAGTCCTTGTGTGCACCAAATATAAGACATTTAAAACAACCCCAATGGTGGAATACCACATAAATAAATGATATGTTATTTAATGCTTAGAAGAGTTCTGTTTCTATGTACCTTACAAGCAAATGAGTATGTTCTTAAAATAGCCACAGTTACTACAAATCTTTCTTAAGTTATGTCAGAAAGTTAAGAACTAACACCCAGAAATGTTTAGACCAAGTCCACAAAAATAGTGCTCACTCTGACCCAAAGAAAACAGCTAATATTCTAGATGATACATTTATTGAAAATTTTACAGCATCCACACTTATCACTACTCCATAGATTCCACAGTCACAGCCACCTCCTTTAATTACTAAGGAATGAGTCCTGTCAGCCCTCTCGGAAGCTAAGAACACTTCTTCAGTGGGCACAGATAACATACCAGATTGCCTGATTATCAGTATGAAATATGTCCTGTCTGAACCCTTACTTAAACACCTTAATCTAAGCCTCTTTACATGTTATATTTCTGAAGCATAGAAAGCAGTTATTGTAATGCCACTGTACAAGGGTGGCCCAACAACAGACTTTGGTAAACACAGATGCATTAGGATAACTAGTGTCAGATATAAAGCTGTAAATTGTATTTTTTCAGACCTCATTAATCTGGGCATTGAAAATCCATTAGTCCTGTCAAAGGAAAATCCTGTATCTTTAATGTCATTAATTTCTTCAGAAAAGTCACAGACACAATGAGTAGTTCATACAGCATATCTAGATCTGATAAGGGCCTTTGACACCATTTCCTATGCAGGCATTATTGACAAACTTGTAAATATGAAACTCAAACCTTATGTTTGGCAAGGGATAGCTAACTGGTTGTTCTGACAGAATACATGCGGTTAGTCCTGCAGGTGTTACTTTTGAAAGCAAAATAGTTACCAGTGTTATACCACAGGGCTCTGTGTCAGTCCCTCTCCTATCTGGCAATTATTTGTCAGACCTTCAAGTCGGCATTCCTGGCCTATGGTTATCTAAGCTTGCAGGTGACTATAAATTGACAATTGGTATTCAATCTGCCACTGACTTACAATTGCCTCCAGCAGTGTTAAACCATGTTAACAATTTCTGCAAGAGCAATGAATTCAAATTAAATGTGAAAAAATGTGGTATAGTTACTTCTGGTAAACAAGATATGGTCTCATACCACAGTGGTGACACACCCCTTCAATCAGCACTGTCATAGGAGAGCTAGGCATTTCATCTGACACATCTAATTTCCAACTGTATCTCCTCTAGATCCAAAGAAGTCTTAATTCACCTTTATGCTTATCTCATCAGATGTAGGATTGAGTATAATGACCATTTTGGCATTATATATGTGTCTAAACATATCACCCAACTTGAGAGAGCTCAGTGATTCCTAACTAAATCAGGACAGACTGACAGCCCTCTCTCTGTTCTCATTTTCTTACAGAGGGATCCACAGGGAATTTGGCCATGAAAGATCTGACCCTCTTTGACCCTCTATTCCTTTACAGAATAAATGGTTCCTCAAATGCCAGGTTACAGGAGCTAAACCTTCATCAGCTGATAAATAATGCACGTTGACTTGACAGATTCATATTTCAATGTATCACACACCTCTGAAAAAATTCTATCACATATCATTCACAGTGGCACCTTTGCCACCATCAGGCAAACATAGATAACGGGATGGGCAGCCTCAAATTCTCCCATTGTCTATCTTGTATTGCCCTCCTTGAGGCTGAAGGGAACTTCTAAATATGGGATATTTTCTAGGTTTGTAATGCTCTGTGGACTGATTATGTCATACTTACTTATGAACCTATGAACCTCAGATCCTGGGAACCTATGATTCTATGGTCATCTTTCTATTTTTGAAAGTAGAGACTTCTGTTTACTTGTAGTGTTGCCAGTTTTTATCTTTGATATCTTCACCCTTTAAAACATTTGATGTATGGGAGACTATTTTCATAGTGGAATATGGAATCAGCTCCAAGTGAAGTTGATTCAGAGAATAAATAGCAAATCAAGGCTCAGGGTTTAGATTAAGGTCCTCCTTATATTTGTTTTTACCCCTTTACATCTTATCAAAAGGATAGGTAGATCAGGGAAAATGATAATCAGTACAACAATGGTTTAGCTAAAATATCCAGTGGTAAAGATGGAGTGCCCATGGTAATTATTAAAATCAAGAGGTGTTAACATAATATGGTTGCACCATATAGTCTGATAGTGGTGGCTGGAAATTCAGTAATGTCCCATTTTTCTTTGCGTGTGAATGCACAGCAGAAGAGAAGTGTAATAATGCTAGTAGGCAGTTGATTTTTCCTTTCTCCTTTCCTTTCCAAGGTGAAGAGTCCAATAATTTAGCTGCATTATACTAAAAGGATTAAGGAGGTTATTTTTTTATAAATTGTTTATTGGTTGCTATGCTTTGTGTTATTGAAAATAATTCTGTATAGTAGCATTTAGTTTAATAGGTTTAATGACTAAATATTTGTCCATAGTATTTTGTAGCCAAGTGAAGTAAATTGGTTTTCTTTTTCAGCATCTTTGGATCAAGGAGTATGGCACAATTCTGGTCCAAAGAATGCATCCCGTCAGGGGCGGCTCGTGCCATAGGACTGCCAGACCGCAGCCCTCCCACCTACAAAACAAACCGAGGAACACAAACATTAATTCCCGCTCAGTACATGCTCTCAGCAGTCTAGATAAGGGGAAAGGCAAGATGCCCAGAAGTCTATGCAGCAATGACATCATGACATAGAGGCACTCCAGACTGCAGCAGTCTTGGGTTTGGACTGCTGGGGCCACTCAGCGACAAGGTAGGAGTGTGTGTGTGCGAAATGCCCCAGTTACTATATACTGGTGGCTAGAGTAGACTCAATGGTGGTGTGAATACCTCAGGCTTGAACCCTGTACCTTGTATGCAGGTGTTAAGGGCCTGAATTACCTACCTACCACCATTTGTAAAAAATTTGCAGATTTCTGCCTCATATTTGATCTGTTCTGTTCCACATAATATCTGTGGTTTCTAAATATTTAAAGGCTTGATGTTTGATGGTGCAGTGGTGGCATTGTTGCTTCACAGCTGTAGGTTCTCATGTTTGATACTTGGCTGGGGTGCCTTCTGTGTGGGGTCTGCATCTTTTCCCTGTGTTTGTGTGGGTTTGCTTTTGTGTCCTCCCATGTTACAAAGACATGTCTGCATTATGTCTTCCTGGGCCTCTGCTGAAAATTGTTTTTTTGTTCCATGTCAGACTGTCCTGGTTAACAAATGTTAAATAAAAGTGACAGGCATTTGAATTTCAGACTTCAGGTTTCTGAATGTTTAATTCCTTGCATATTTGATGGTGCAGTGGTAGCATTGTTGTCTCACAGCTATAGATTTTCTGGTTTGATTCTTGGCTGGGGTGCCTTCTGTGTGGGGTCTGCATCTTTTCCCTGTGTTTGTGTGGGTTTGCTTTTGTGTCCTCCCATGTTACAAAGACATGTCTGCATTATTTCTTCCTGGGCCTCTGCTGAAAATAGTTTTTTTGTTCCAAGTCAGACTGTCCTGGTTAACAAATGTTAAATAAAAGTGACAGGCATTTGAATTTCAGATTTCAGGTTTCTGAATGTTTAACTCCTTTCATATTTGATGGTGCAGTGGTAGCATTGTTGCCTCACAGCTATAGGTTTTTCTGGTTTGATTCTTGGCTGGGGTGCCTTCTGTGTGGAGTCTGCATCTCCTCCCTGTGTTTGTGTGGATTTGCTCTGGTGTCCTGCCATTTTACAAAGACATGTGTCTGCAGTATTTCTCCCTGGGCCTCTGCTGAAAATTGTTTTTGTTCCATCAGAAGCAAAATTGACAGGCATTTGAATTTCAGACTTCATATTCTTCAGAAAATACATAGTAACACAACCCTTTATTCTAGCAATTTTCTAAGTTTATAAGATGAATATTTGAAATGTGTCCCTATTTTTGGGACTGTATTCCCCCATTATTGGCTTTGTCCAGGTTTTTTGTGCTAAGGTTGACATCTATGGCAAGAACTGAATTCACTGAATATGTTTGAGGGCTGTATTCCCTCATTACTGGGTTTATCCAGGTGTTTTATACTAAGAGGCTGACAGCTATGGCGAGAAGTGAATTCACTAAATGATAGCCTTTTAAGTTTCAGTCTTCACCTCTTTCACAAAGCAGCTGATTTGGTGTAGTTGTATGTTGCTCTGACTGTTTTGCACAGGGACCTTGTCAGTAAAATGTATGGCGGTAACACAGCATTTCTCTTTGACAAAGCAGCTGATTTGGTGTAGTGGTATGTTGCTCTGACTGTTTTGCACAGGGACCTTGGCAGTAAAATGTATGGTGGTAACGCAGAATTTTATTCTAGCAACTTTCCAAGATTATACAAGTAATGTTTAATGTGTCCCTGGTTTTTGGGCTTTTGACTCCCCCCCAATAAATGTTGGCTTTTTCCAGATTTCTTGTGCTGCAAAGTTGAGATGCAGTTGAGTATTGAGTAGATTTTACAAGGAGCTGAGAGCTGCAGGGGAAGAGAAGTTTAGTGCTGCTTATGCTGAAGTGGCTTGCATTGTTAATAGCACAACAGGTTGTGTACTTGCTGTTGATGCAGAAGGCTGTGGGTTCTACTCCCACAAGGGGTGGATGCTGCGGTACTGAGAATGTCCTCCTTGGTGAAGATACTAGCTATGAGCCTGTTATCAGTTTGCCATCCATTTCCTCTTACAATATTACTAGATTATCATTTTTTTTAATGTAATACAGGCAATTTATTCCACAGGGGCAACAGACACTATTTTTCGATAAAACCATGAAATATAAAGGCGTTTGCTAACAGCAACCTCTTCATTAGTTACAAATTTCTTTAATGTGGAATTATTTAGATGACTTTTACTTCAGAGATTATGCATATTTACTGATAATGGACTGTAGAATTGTGCATATTTGCTGATAATGGTGGACTGTAAAATTGTGCATATTTACTGATAATGGTGGACTGTAGAATTGTGCATATTTACTGATAATGGTGGACTGTAGAAGTCTGAGTAGACTTTTATGATGGAAATGTTCTGAACTGGGCAGTTTTGTCATTATGGATTCATGCATTTTGTTTCACTGCTTTCTAGAAAAATGTTCAAAACAAATTTAAAACGCCCTCTAACAACTGTACTGTATTGTACAAGGAATACAATTTAGTACAATCAGGAAGGTATATCAAAGAGCACATGTATGTTTCATATGCAAGGGGCCTATGATTTGAAAACAGCCCAAAATTAATCTTTATCTGCCACTGGCAAAATGTATTTTCTTTGAATGTGGGTTTCAATGCTGTTTCAATGAATGTGAGTTTCAAGGGCAGAGAAGTTTTAATGCTAAGTCTGTTTTCATTGTGAGACTGCATTGCTTTGTTTAGTAGATGTCTTAGTGTTTGTGCTGTAAAATGCAAAATAAAACTTTCAAATGAAGTCCAAATCATCATAGAAGTAAAACAGTATGCACATTAGTGTTTATGATAAATGGAGTGAAATAGCCAAGTAATGGATCATAGGAATGGCTGCAGAGGCTCCATTCGACAATGATTTTGTGAGGGGGAAGGGCGGCAAACTCAGAGGCTTGGCTGAACTATATCTCCCAACTGTCCAGATTTTCAAAGAATGAATAGATTTTTGCTTCTTATTTTTGGTTTGTTCCTCATAAAATTTGTAGTTTTCTGGCAAACCATTTAGGAATTAAGTCAATAAATAATGATACACTGAGTTTCAGACTTCATAACCTTCAGAAAAATGCATGCTAAAGTAAGACCTGTTATTCTATCAACTGTCTCAGTTTATACAAGAGCAATTTTTGTACTGTTTATATGTTCCCCCAATATATTTTTCCTTGTCCAGATTTATTGCATTAACAGTTTGAGAGGTACATGCAAATAAATTGCTTTATAGAATTAGGCATAGCCAGCCTCTCAACTGTCTCTGATTTTGGCTCAAAATGTTGCTCTTCCCCCTAATAATCCCTCCGCAAAATAGCAATGTTGGAAGAAAACATGGAGGGTTTACAATTAAGAAATAACTGTAATAATCAAAGTTATAGATACTTGAAATGCATGTAGATTCTTTTATTTTGTCAGCTGCTCAAGTTAGCAGTATTAATATTAAAGTGTCCCTTCTTTGACAGGTTCCCAGCTGTATTGTGTGGCTATTTTATATTTTTGCATCACATATTTGGTCCATTTTTCATAAAATTGTGTTCTTTTTGGCAAATTAGTGACAAATCATTAAAGACTGAAGTTAGAAAATAATGACAGACATTTTGAGTTTCAGATTTCATACCCTTCAGAAAATTCATACTAATGCAAGACCTATTCTATTATCGTTCTAAGTTTATAAGAGCAATATTTAAAAATTGTCCTTATTTTTGGGCCTTTGTCCCACTTCTATGTATGGCTTTGTCCAGATTTCTTGCTCTGAGGTTGAGAGGTAGGACAAATGTGTCAGGGCCATCACAGTCAGCCAGAGACATTTCAAATTGTGACTTACTTGTTGCACCCCACTCCCCCATGTAGTGACTCTGGATGTGTCCAAGCAAGGCAAGGAGTAGTTATGCAGTGTAACATCTGCAGAGTGTCCCCCCATCCAGGGTAGACAAAAGTACTACAGTGGCTTTTCATCTGTCCTTGATTTTGCAGAATGGTCTGGATTCTGTCATGTTTTTGTACTGTTGATTTATGCTTATTACTCAAAGTGCCTGTTGCTCTGTGTTTAAGTAGCAATGCTTTAATGACCATAAGATAAGCTTGTCTGAGATCGTAAGATGCAGGTAAGCTTTAATAAGCATACTGTTAAAGAATTGCCAACATCGAAAGCCTTTCTGCTGTTGCCATGCAGAGAATACTTAACTAGATAATGTATAAGCCTCGGGTATTGAAGGACAGGATTACATTATCTTAAAAAGCTCATTACACTTGTTGGAGACTTCCAGTCATCTCTACAGACTTTACTCATAAACTAAACAGAATGCCAATCATGTGTGGTCCATAACCTGTACAGTAATCCTTTAAGCAATGTATCTTGAGCTTGTTTCTTGTTTGCTTTTCCTTTTTTTACTTTGATCATGTTTTCCCTATGAAACAAGTAGATAGTTGTCAGGCAGCAGGTCTTTTTTGGATAAGAAACATTTTTACAAGTGGGGGCATCACAGAGATTTCTACTTTCAGCATGTTACTTGATACTTTAATAAAGCTGAATATAATTTATAATTAGAATTGCAGTGCAAGGAGAAGTTGTTTGAGTTGAGTGCTGCTTGTTTTTCTTATACTTGATTTTGACTGACATTCCAGTAATGTATTTAAAAAGTAATTTATTTTTTCATGCCTCACAACCTTTTGTTTCCATCTAGATATTAAGTAAGCTGTCATGCAGCCAATGCATTGAAATATTTGTATTCTTCTACACTTATTTTTGTCTTGATTGGACTCTCATAATGACGGTTTGGCACCCAGGGTAGCGTATTTAATTAAAGTTTTAGTTTTTGTGGTTTTGAACATAGCTCCTCCCCTTTCTAGTTAGTCGCACCCCTTCCCATTGACCCCACCCATTCAGCTGTCTCTTGCAGCCCCCCTTTGATTTGAAGTCACCAGCCGCCACTGCATCCCATTGTCACCAAATATCTAAAAATGGTAAAAATGACACAACATTAGTCTGAAGTATGGAGCTAGTCATCATTTGTTGGAGGCAGAAAGCAGGGGGTAACCATTCTAGGCAAGAAGACTTTTGGATCTATTTGGTTTTCTAATTCATTTCATATTCAGAAGGAATATTGATGGGTACCAGCATCATGATAGATAATGGACCTAAGCATTAGTCTCTTGTCATCTATGCCATTAATTGTCACATAAGGAATGAGATGCCCTTGTGGATCTAGTCTTGGTTTAGGGGCATGGTGACCTGATAGGTCAGGAGACTTTAATGTGGTGTCACTTGTGTTGGACTGTGCTAGCAGTGGGCAGAGGAAGTTCACCATTACTAAGATCTTTGACTGATGTGATGAAGGACCTGTGTTGGTTGATGTGGATACAGGAAGTGGGTGGTGATAGCCATCTGTTATTCCATATATGTATGTGATCTGGGCATTGATAAACTAGTTTGATGTCAGTGCAGTATTGATGAATAGATGTTCAGCTTCCAAAGGTTACATATTTATTTTGTTCACATCGTGAGTAGGTAGATGTCAATATCTCATTTGAGGATTGGAAGGAAAGGGTTTGATCAAAACACCATGGAGACTAAACAATCTCTATACTCCATATCCATGGCTTCAGTAGGAACGCAAAAAGTACACTGATCTCTTTTAGTGATTCCACACCAATGTCATTCTGTGGGACTCCTATAATTGTTTTCTTTTTTAGAAATATGTAGCTTGAGGAACTGGATATTCAGATATAACCAGGGACAGAACATGGAGTACAAAGTTTTGTTATATCCCAGTATGTATCCTCTCATTTTGTGCCAAAGATTAGAACTCGACTTAGATTTATAAATGTATTCTCTTTTTACATCAAATCAGAACCAGTATTTGTCCCTGCTCAAGACACATTTTCATTTAAATGTACAACATGTTTATATTCCAAATAAGATGAAGGAAGCCAACATTTTGCCAGCACTGAAAAGTGGTGATGCTGGTAATCTGAAAATGTTTTGAAATGCTAATCTTAAGAATAATGCATCATGAAAGCTACTAACAAACAACATAAATAAGACAGTTTTTTTCCCTCAGGGTAGTACCCTGTGTCAAATCTTACCAGTTTTTTAAGCACTAGTCACAATTGTCTTATACAGTGACACAGCTGTTAACATAATATTCTTGGACCAAAGCAAGGTTTTGATTCCGTGTCACACTTCTCTGTTATATCTACTTTGAAAACATGATAAATGAATGGTTACATGATAGACGGTGTGTTCACATCAAAAACTCATCATCTAACTTATCTGATATCAAGACAGGAATACTTCATAGGCCTGTCCGGGGTCCTTTTATGTTTAGTGCCAGCTTTGAACAACATATGGGTGGCAACGTTTGTAGATGACATCAAGATAGCTGGTGTAATAACAACAGTCAATGATCAAGCAAATAAAAAAAATTAGATTTATTATTCAAATGGGCTGAATATAATAAAGTAGAATTTAATAGTGAAGTCATGCATGTTGAAGATAACTTATATTTATATCCTGATAATCAGGAAATATAAGTACAATCATACTTTAAAGATCTAGGTGTGACAGTAGATGATGCTGGATTTTACTACAAATGTAAACTTGATATTTAGGAGATATTTTGTATCATAATAAAGATTTATTATTTTGTTATTTATCCTTTTTTGATTAAGTTAGCCCCACTAGGCTAGTGGCCTCTTTTCAAGGAAAACCAAAGTATTTATACTACTAGTGGAAATTTGGCCAGGGCATCAGAAAACTTCCCCTACTCTTTTCGATAGATGTAATGGTATCTTTTACATTCACCTGCATTACCACCAACTGAGGCAGATGGAAAATTAGTTGAATATCTCATTCAAATGTCAACACACCCTGAAGTGCAGCACCCTCCTTATGTTGCCTCTATTGCAGCAATCCCTCTACCTGGGGTGGAATAGAACCCACAGGCTTTTGCACCAAAGGCAAGTTTCCTACCACTGCAACTGACATGCTATGCCCTCTATAATATACACACAAAGAAGTGCTTATACCTCTATACAAGTGTTTTATATATACATTGACTGAAAATGACACTTTTCCTGATTTATAAGCTGTTAATAAACTAAAGAGAATTCAGAAGCTCTATATAAGACAGAATAGTTCTTTCAGGTTGCACAGCTATGATGAAAGGTTATATGTTTTAAAATTGCATTCAATTTTATTTTTATATATTTATTTGTCCTTTGATAACTGGGAAAGTCTGATTGTACCAATGGCCCATTTCAGCAGATGCCCAGGAAGAAAAGCCCTGCAACAGATTAAATATTTTACAATGAGTTAGGGGAGAAAGGCTCCACAAAAACATACATAAAAATATTTTACGGTAGTTGATAAGTAATTATTTACAAGGGGAGAAAATCCTCACAGCATATACAAACATAAACAGATTGAAATACATTCTCAGAAATATTACTAGGAAAAATTGCAATCAAGAATATAATATGTACTGCAAGTAGCAAGACACACTGCAAAAGTGGATAGCCTAAATCAAGTAAACTAATAGATAAGTCATTCAGAATACTGACTATATTTCTAATAATGTATGGAGATGAAAAATAATAGAGAATTCTGCTGACAAAATAGACAAGAGTAATAGAATGAGATAAGAAGGATTAATGTCCTGGAAGGAAAATTAAGGACATGGCGAGAGAGTTGATTATTATTAGAAATATGAGAATGTCATGGAAGGACATGAGAAAAAATAAATAGTAGAACATATCAGTTGAAGAGACAGCAGAATATACCTTAGTAGTATTGTATCATCAAAGTAAGAGCTTCTTTGCTGCTATGCCTTTACTACCTGCTAAAATATGGAGGTGTTAGTGAATTTAGAGTGAGAAAGGCATAGCTATAATGGGTAGATAGTCATGCATCTTTTCTGAGTGTTGTGAATGTAACATTTTAGATATCAGATACATATTTTTAGACTGGTGTTGTGGGTTCAATTCACTATCATATGTGTAGAAGTAATTTGATATGGATGCCCAAATCTATAAAATATAAAGTATTACAAAGTGAGGAGTAAGCTTTATTCCTTACGGTTATGGAAAAGGAATAATAGTCTGTTGATGCACGTAAATAACTTTTGTACTAGTACTAGTAATAAAACAATTTCTTTCATATTAGACTACCTAAAGTCTAAAATAAACTGCCATTAGGAGTAAGAATGGTGAGGTCCCTTTAATCATTTCAAAAGTCAGGTGGGCCAGAATATGGTTCATTTATGAACCTCTTAGTTTGGAGGGGGTGGTCCTTTTTTACTGAACAGATAAAGTTCTGGAGTATCTATGAATTTCCATGTCATTAAAAGAAGGTTTTGTTTTCCTTATAAAGATCATCCGGGAGAGGGCTAAACTGACTCTTTAAGTACCATGTGGGGACATTATTCAGAGTTGTTATGTAACACCATAACGTTGTAAAAGTGGGTACAGGTACTTTCAAACATAAAATTGAAGTAAGCAGCTGAATGTTTGAAATGTGGTATGTTAGGGGGAGAGAGATAGCTTTCTGAAACATTGAGCAGACTTAATGGACTATGAATCTTCTTTCAATGATATCTTCAAATGTCCTTACATATGGTATCATCCTTGACAGGCTCTCCAATGACGTGGATTAAATATGTGTTTGTTTATTTAATAAGTTTGTAAACTGGGGTAGTAAACTGATACCAAGCAGATTAATTTCAGTCATTGCCCATAGAATATTATTTACATGAACAAGAAAAAAAACAGATATAATACAAATAACATACAAAGTGAAAAGACAGAATACAGCACTTAGGTGTTTAAAAAGTCAAAAATGGTTACCTATCCCAGATTATGTTTATCAAAATTATTACACTCAGTGACTACAGCATATTAGAAACAGAAATACATGCATCTGTAGAATTTTAAGACGTAAACAGAAACTACAGCAATGTAAAATGATATACAAATAATTCCAGTTATTGCAGGAGCAACTGGCCTAATAAAAACAATCTTCAAACATATGCTCCAGATACAGGTAACCCCTTATGAACTGCAGAAAGAGGCAATTCTGTATATATTGTGGATGTTGAGAAGAGCACACTTAGCAAATACTGATGACTGAAACAAAAATTATTTTGTGAATTTTAATTATGACCTATTTTAAGAATGAGGTCCAATAACATCAAGGTGTATAAAAATAAACTTTAGCACTAATTAAATAATGGCAAAGGCAAGATAGATTTTTGGTGCCGTATAAGCACTGCAACACCGTGCAGTTATGTGCAATAATACTTGTTGGTGAAGCCATAGTTGTATTCCAAAGCTTTCCATGTGTTCATTCAGGCTAGATGAACTTTTCTGTAGTTAGGTGAAATGTTATTTTAATTGCATTTCTATTTAATCTTTGTTTTACTTACAAATGTTTTCATTCTATTAGAGATGATCAAATTTAAATCCAAACTAAAAAGGAATGAGTATCCTGACTGGCTAGCAGAATGCTAGCAATTTTTGGCATTATGCAAAGGGTTTTACTAATAAACTACCAATGAATTAAAGATCCCCAAAACTAATCCTTTTCGGTTCTGAACACATAAAGATATGTACAATATGGAGCACCAAAGTCATGACTCCACAAAAAAGACAGTCTTGCTAAATACCTTTTTGACAAAAAAAAATGTGTTTAAAGCAACATTCGACACTGTTATGCTCTTGCCTCAAACAATAGCCACCACAGAAAAGCATTGGGAAACTTAAATTGTTTTAAAAGCTGCAACGCACATCACATTGCCACAATTTTTTTGTGTAAGTCAGTTTGAAGTATCTTAAAGTATTTTTAGCGATAACAGAGTCAGCGATGCACTTCACTTTCACTTGCTGTTTGTGAGGCAGCACTAAATGTGCTGCATCTTTGAAAAATGTAAATTACTTCACACTCTACTGGCTTTCTTTTTTTTTTTTTCCTTTTTTTCTCTCTATCTCATAATACCTTAGAACCAATAAAGATTTATATACCACCAAGAATTGTAAGGCAGCACTAAGCATGTTAAAGTTTTCAAAACTATAAAACACTTAATGCTGCTGTACCCTTTTTACCTGCATCTAATAATTCATGGAGCAGTTAGAATTCCATGTACTACCAAAAGTCATGATTGGGTCACTCTAATCATAACCAATTATATGTTTTCGAAATAGATGTCAGCATTTACCTCTCAATCTTCACTTTGCTTCACTCTCGAAGTGAATTTCTTGACATCCATTTCTTGAACGTATAATAGCTTGATTATAATCAATCAGTCATAAGGGTGTCCTGCAGGTGTTCACACACTATCAGCTCACAACACTCTTGCTTGTTACCACTTGCTCAAAAATACACTTAACTACTTAGCATTCCCAACACACGACACTATGAAATCATATCACCCTACCAGAGCCTAGCTCTACCCCTACAACTCCCATCCAGTTTCTAACCCAAATCCTTGCTCCATAACCCTAAAACTCTACTACCCCTCCCTAAACCTGTAATCCCTGATAGTGTCCTATACCTAAAACTCCACTCCCCCTCCCAAAACCTAGAGTCCCTGATCACTTCTTAAACTTAAAATTGCATTCCTCCCTCTCTAAGCCTGCATTTCTCAATTGCTTCCTGAACTTAAACTCCCTTTTGTCTCACTAATCCTACAATTCCCCTGCTGATTTGAAAACCTAAAATTGTCTTCCCACTCCCTAACCCTAAAACTCCCTTTCTGTTCACTAAATCTAAATCCCCTTCCCAATTGCTGACATAATTTACACTTTCACCTCCTTCCACTCCCTCCCCATGGTTAACCCCCTCACTTCACTGGAACATAAATAATGTGTTTGGGTAAGGTAACTGCTTCTTGCCCGAACTTATATTGCAGTTTGAGTGACAGCAGCAGAATTATACAAAATACATGACTCTTGAGTCCCTGACTCAGCATTCAAGCACTCGTAGTAGAACCAATCATAATCCTTTATGTTATCAGTATTTAGTGGAAGCATGAAATCCTTAATTATAACTCCCGTAAATGTAAAAAATAAAGTGCAATTATGAATATAATATAGCAAATCTAAACTCACTGTTTTGCCAATAACAAACTTTTGTTGAGGGCCTTCAACCCATGTGTTGCTGATGTAACCCAGATGACTCAAGATCAAATAGTGGCTAAAGTGATATAGGTGCTAGCAGAGGGGGGGTTAAATGAATGGCGCATGCCAGCTCACCCATTCTGAGTAAGGCAGGGTTGACACTCATTATGGAAGAGAGTGACACAACATGCAATAGTGCGTGTTGAGGTGAGTGTACCCACCAAGCAGTGTGTGCACACAATATTCACATTTATCCCATTCTGAAGGGCATGTGTGAGTCACAGCAGCAGTAATATGGATTTTCAGCATGTCAGACTGCTGCAAAGGTCCTGATAATGTCACAGAAATAAGTATTCATGCCCCATGTCTGCCTGAATAATTACTCTTCCTTCTTCTCAGGAAAGCTCTGACCCCTGAATACAATCTCCAAATAGTAGAAGCTCTCCTATGCTGATGTATGTGCATTATCTGGAATACCCACAGGTTTATGGGTGGATGCAGTGGCCACGTATCAGGGAATGAACTAATAATAGCCCAGTACAAGGAGGCTTATGGTATGCAGACAAAGGTGGGAGAGCCCAGCACTCAGGTAGCTCACAGTGCTTATCCATCACGTGAAACTTCTGAGAATGTTTTTGTTCTTTTCACCTTCATTTATACATACTAATCAGCAAAGTTTTACAACATAAACATTTGTTGAAAATGTTGTGTGTAGCAGGGGCGCCTAACCTTCCAACCTAATGTAATTCATACTCCTGCTTAAGATATTTAATGGACTGACATAAATGATCACATTTTAAAGTAAGTCTGACATGGTGTGAAAAACAGATATAGTTGCATTATTAACTTTCATTCTTTGATACTTTGTAAAATTAGTTGTATCATCATCATCTTCTTTCGGCTGTTCCTGTCAGGGGTCGCCACCGTGGATCACCTGTTTCCATTTCTTCCTGTCCTCTGCATCTTGCTCTGTCACACCAACCACCTGCATGTCCTCTCTCACCACATCCATAAACCTTATCTTAGGCTTTCCTCTTTTCCTGTTACCTGGTAGCTTCATCCTTAGCATCTTTTTCCCAATATACTCTGCATCCCTCCTCAGCAGATGTCCAAACCAATGTAATCTTGCCTCTCTGGCTTTGTCTCTAAACCTTCCAACCTGGGCTGACCCTCTAATATACTTATTCCTAATTCTGTCTACCCTCATCACACCCAGTGCAAATCTTAACATCTTTAACTCTGCCACATCCAACTCAAACTCCTGCCTTTTTGTTGATGCCACTGTCTCCAATCCATATAACATAGCTGGTCTCACTACCCTCTTGTAGACTTTCCCTTTCACTCTTACAGGTACTCGTCTGTCACAAATCACTCCTGACACTCTTCTCCACCCACTCCATCCTGCCTGTACTCTCTTCTTCACCTCTCTTCCACACTCACCGTTACTCTGAACTATTAACCCCAAGTATTTAAACTAAATTAGGTGTATGGAATTATTAAATAAATAACTCAGTGAAGTGGAAACTGGTCATAAAAATAAATAAGCTTGCAATAGCAGCAAAGATTGAAAAGGTAGGATTTAAAGGAGTTAGAAATATATGTGGCTATTAATTTGTCCTAACATACCTTATTCCAACATTGTTCAAGAGGAAAGATATAACTGCTGTTATCATTGTGACTGTCTTGTCAAAAATAATTGAGCAGTTTTTCTCTTTTAGTTGTTTACAACTGAACATCTTCTCATGACAACCAGCTTCTTAAATGAACTTCACTATCTTCAGAATTTGCATTACTATAAGTCCTGTTAGAATGTTGAAATGCCTGTTTCCATTCACAAAATTTGAGCTGATTTGTACTATGTAGAACATCCCACTTCACAAGATCTGCAAATTTGCATGTTTCTCTCTCTTGCTCTCTCTTTCTTTTTTTGTTTTTGAGTTATACTGTTGGATAACGCTGCCAAAGCTGCAAAATCCTTTACTAATGCACTCTACGGGCACCTACAAGAAAGCATGGATCATGCTATCCCAAGCAAAACCAAGACTCACTCCTCCAAGAAAAGGAAACCAGTCTGGTGGAACCCTGCCATAAACAAGCTATACAATAGAAGGAGGAAACTAGTACAGAAAAGAGTAAAATCCCAAGAGGGGAAGATATCTCTGATCAGTATCAGCAAGAAACTACGATCCTTCATAAAATCATCCAAGGCTAGCTTCGAAAGAAAAATTGCCAAGGACTCCAAAGATAACCACAAGGCATTCTTTAGCTATGTCAAGAATCTAAGTGGCAATTCCCAGATCTACTTGGAGTTAGTGCAGAATAGCACAAAATACACTGAACCAACTGATATCGCCAACATCCTGGCAGACAGGTTCAGTGCAAACTTCACCCCCCTCTTACCCCCAAAAGGGCCCATAACCATACCAGAAGAATGTAATAGCCTTGAAGTCACAGACACTCAGGTTAAAACAGCCCTCTCCAAAGCCAAAAACACAGCATCAATGGGACCAGACAGTGTCGCAGCCTGCGTTCTACATGAGCTCAAAGATGAACTAACCCCTCACCTAAACACACTGTTCAAACTCAGCCTCTCTATAGGCTACGTGCCCATAGAGTGGTGCACAGCAATGGCTATTCTGCTCCACAAAGGTGGAGCCTCAACAAACCCCAGAAACTAAAGCTCTATAAGCCAGACTAGCTTGGTCTGCAAGGTTATGGACCGCATCATCATGGATCTCAATAACAGACATTGGGAACCTCCAAACACTGGACCATACTGAGTTTGGCTTTGTTAAGGGCAGATCATGCCTCCTAAACCTGGTGGACTTCTTTGAGACAGTTACCAAGGCTATAGATGAGGGAAAGGTGGTCCACAAAGCCTACCTAGACCTCCCAAAGGCCTTCAACCCCATTCCCCATTCTGGTATTATAGACAAGCTCACCAGCCTGAACATAACCCCCTACATCATGAGATGGGTTGCCAACTGGCTCATGGACAGAACCCACATGGTAAGAGTTGTGGACACTAGGTCTGACTCTAAACCGGTTACAAGTGACATTCCCCAGGGCTCAGTCCTAGGACCCCTCCTGTTTGGCATATACTTCTCAGAGGTACAGGCAAGCACAAGAGGACTATGGCTGACCAAGTTCGCAGATGACTGCAAACTAGGGGCTATAATTGACTCTCCAGCTGACACAGACATCCTCCAAAAGGGTCTCACTGAAACAGATACCTGGTGTCAAAACCATGGCCTCAAGCTAAATGTTAAAAAGTGCATAGTCATCCCCTTTGGAAAAAACAAAGTACCCACAAATTACCACATAGGTGGTAGCCCTCTAAATATGGAAGATGAAATAAGGGATCTGGGAACCAAAGTAGATAGTAGTCTCTCCTTTGATAATCACATTGCTAAAGTGGTTAGAAAATCCTTCTATGTGGCCCACCTAATCACAAAAGGCTTTGCATCCAGATCAAAAGAGGTCATTGTGCCCCTCTATGCATCACTCATCAGATCCATCATAGAGTACAGCTCCCCATTTGGGATGTACCTTATAAGACACCTGCAACAGCTGGAAAGACCACAGAAGTACCTCACCAAGAGGATCACTAGCCTCAAACAGATACCCTCTGCAGCCAGACGGAAGAAACTCCAGCTGTACTCAGTTGCATACTGCCTACTCAGAGATGATCTCTGCCTGACATACAAGGCCATGTCCAACATAGAATTGATGGACATGCTCCACCTAAAGAAAACCATATCCCCTCGAGCCACATGCTCTGGGGATCTAAACCTCACCACAACAATAAATAGGACATGCCGGATGGATAGATTCCTGTCCCAGAGACTTCTCATGCTCTGGAACAAGATTCCAATCTACATTAGGCAGAGCTCCTCACTAACAGTCTTCAAGAGAAACCTTGACGAGTGGATGGGAAACAGGAAGTTTCTCCGGGGATCACTTCAGTGGCTCTGCTGGACTGAGGCACAGGGAACTAATCTAAGGGGGCTGCGAAAGTCAACACATTCCAGCTAGGCTTATAAATTCCTTTGGGCAGATAGCCGAGTTCCTACCTATGAACCTATGAACCTAAGTTAGGTTCGACAAACTACTATTCATCAAGTCCCTTCACCAGGGCCATTGTTACCATTTTGGGTCCTCAGCAAATGTCAAATTGATGGACCCAGACACTTCTAATCTAAGTATCACTTCATCACTCCCACCCATACTAAGCAACCTTTTAGTTCATGGTGCAAAGTTTTAAAAATAGTATGCACAGACTGGCTTGTAGCTACAATGCTCTTGCATTAGGACAGACCTGTGTACCACACTATGTTGGCCCATTTCACAAAGGGACATGCACAGTTACTGGCACTTAATTGCAACAATGACACACTACAACAACTCCATGTACAGTAACGGACTTAGTTGAAGTGGTGCCTGTGAAGAAATTAGACACTGTCATCTGTGCTAGCATGTCTGGCTGATGTTTTGTACATAATTTTATAGTAACCTGTGTATTATATGCCAGCATGTCTAGCTATGATATTGTAATTAAGTTCTTACATGTTGATTAATACTCTGTTTGTACAGGATGTTTAGAGTTGAATATTGTTCTGTTACATGTCTAACTGCACATGTTTATACAGGAAATTGTAAATGCAGACTGTCTCAAAGCCAGCTGATCTACAGATGATGTCATCGGAATGTGTTCAGATGCTCTGTGTTTACTGTCAAAGACTGAAAGACAGGAAGGAATTTTAAAAGAATAGCTGTTTGTTGATTATCAAAGAGTGAAATGAAAATAAGAACTGGAACAGAGGCAATTAGCCTGGTTTATAAAAGAGCCTGCTGAAGACAGTTTAAACAGTTGTTCACTTCAGTTGAATTGAGTTCTCAGTTGAGTTCACAGTAGTACTGAGCAGTGGATACCCAAAGGACTCACCCAGAACTGTAAGCCTGCCTTTGTTCTGTTGTAATATTTAGTTTGGATCACATATAGTGCTCTTCAGTTAGATAGGAAATGCTAGCTAATTAGTCAGAGTTTTTCTAAATGTCAGATTTCTATCCTTCACTATTAATTTCATTTTCCTGGTGATTGAATTCTGTTTATTGAGATTACTAATTTACATTTTAATAATTTTGCTCATTATTAAATATTTTTATTATCTTACATTGTGGCTGGTCATTTAGTGTATTCTTTAGTGATTTGAGAGTGCTTATACCTGCTTTGATAATTCTCGGGCCACTCCAAAAGCCTGGCTGCTTTAGGTCTTATGCTACCATTTGTTTTAATATCTAATTTCAATAATTGGACACCCCTTTGAAAGGGTATGTAGACACTCTGACTGGTGGCAGCATTTTTGCTATATCATTTGTTGAAAGGGATAAAGCTAGAAATCTGTGTTAGGCTTTCCCAGAAGTGTTTGGCTGTGTGAGAGTCAATTTATTTAAGTGTGTGTATCAGAGGTATTAAACTGGGGCACATTGCTCTAGAGTATGTAATAAGGAGTCACGTTAGGGGGGACAGAAGTATACAGTCCAGTCTCAAGTTAAAGAGCATGTCCATGTCGTGCTCTTAAGGGAAATTGTGCAATATTACTCCTGTTTAAGTGACAGTCTCACATTGGAGTCAGTAGTGAGAATTGAAGTTCCTTAGTTACTGACCCAGGATAGTACAGGGTGTCACATATTGTTGGCAGTTCGGTGGGATATTAACAGGACATCACATATTGGTGGTAGTTCAGTGAGATATTAACTGGATGTCACAGTGCCCTAGACACTGCCTACTGTTTCACCCCCTGCCTGAACACCTACTTCCTTCAGTGCTCTCTTCTGCCCCCCTCCCCCATCTTGGTTTCACCATACCATGCACATTACTTTTTTTCTTCCTTTTCTCACATCATGCCTTACTATTTGGCTTTAAGAATCCATGATTATCAATATGCTCTGAAGTGCATTTCACAGTTTTTTTTTCTTTTAACACATCCTTTTCATCCAATGATAGCTTGAACAGAAATTATGATTAAATAAAGAAATTTAGTGTTGCTGTTCAGCTTTAGTTTTCCTTGCATCCTTTCAACACACCTTTCCTGACCAACACAGCACAGTAATAACCACTTAGGAAATAATTAAAATAGGCTCTCAGAAGCCATAGGATTATAAATGCTCTGTGGTGCATTTTAAAGCATTTCCCAACCTTTAATCCAGTGGTGGACTTAAAAATAATGAGTAGGAAAAGAATTTCAGTCTTATTTTTATTTTTCAAGAAAGACTTAAGTTGTACCCAAAGCTTAATGTTCAAAGGTGACACAATAATAGTTCACAATTGTTTTGAGGATACTAAAATCCTATGTGGGAATTTTGCCTGCCTCCCTACCCCTCCCCAAAAAAGGCAGTCAGTCCCTGATCATACCTCAAGTGTTAAAATGGTATAAAAGCATAGGTACAAATGGCCACAGTCATGTATTTCAAGTGACTGATGTCATACATATAAATATACATATACATGTACATATGCATATACGTAACATGCCTCCTCAGTCCTTACCCCTAACTCCAAAGGCAGTCGCCTGTATATGTGCCTGATGTGTGATTGTAAAGAAAGTGAAAAAATAATAATTACAATAATGTAGTCCACTTTGTTGCTCCTACACAGTACACTGCCACTACACAAGCTATAGTAACCTTCTTTGTATACCTCTGAAGTCTATGAGAAAAGTAAAAGAAGCAATGAACACACTGTTAGCAGCTGAAACACACGCTATAATGACCTCTCTTCTGTATGACTCTAAGGTTTGACTGGGATGAAAATGAAAGAAGTAATGACCACACAATCCCTAGCCCCACCCAATACAACATTTAGCAACCTGCAGTGCTAGCACATCTGAGCAGTGCTGGTTTTAGAATGGGTGTGTTTGAAGACAGAGGTCACCAACAAATCCATGTCAAAATCCATTTCTACAATCTGGGGTGTGGGGGCTACCAGATTCCTAGATCTAAGTGCATGACTGTTCTGTGATATATTTTATGTCTTATGTTTAAAATATGATTATGTGTTAACTGCATTTTTTACTGCTATCCAGAAGAGTAATGTATGTGTCTCTGCATTATTGTGTGCAGGCATAGATACACACACACACACACACACACACACACACACACACACACACACACACACACACACACACACACTCACACACACACACAAATACAAGCAGGGCAGTGCTGATGATGCTTAGCCAGCTTGTTACTCTTACACTGTAAACCACAAACACACACACATCACATGCATAAGCCACAGTAATACTAGTTTTGCACTTTTTTCAGCAAATAGCAATACACTTTTAATTTCTCCAAGTCTTTTGGTATTTTAATACCATGACAGGAATGTACTCCATTCCTAAGTCAAGGTATAATTAAAGTTGATGAAATTAGTATTGTTTCAGTCTTTGATGTTAGCCAGAAGTGCTCCTCGCAGCACCCGCAATGTGCCCAGTAATGACTCCTGCAGTTCGTACGAAATAACATGTATCAGTAACATATCTAAGTTTGATTGTAATTTTTTTTTTTATAAGACCCATTGCTCCTACTATTACTGAACTGTGTGGGTATCTTTCTTCCATATTGCCCTCATTTCTACCTGCAAATCTCAGTACTTTATGACTTTGTGTCTCTACTTAAGACACTGAATGTAGCAATTTCGGTAATCATTGTTACTTTTGTCTTCTTTTCATGGACTATTATATCTGATTTTCTTGCATCTATTTGTTGAACTGTTTGGTAATGGATGATCCCATGTCATATAAACTTCATAATTTTCTATCATGCTTTGTGGCTCATGTTTCCTGTGTTTTTCAGCTACTTCAATATTATAATGTTTGCACAATCCCCAATGCAACAGTCTTGCCACATTATTATGCCTTTCAGTATACAGTCCTTCTGCTATTAGTATATCACAGCCAACAACAAGATGTGCAACAGTTTCAAATTGTGTTTTACAAAACCTACATTCGTCTGTTTCTCCCACATGTTCAATGGACTTTGTAAACCAATGTGTACATAGTCCACTATCTTGAGCCACCAATACTAACCATTAATCTTTTGGTTAAATTCACCTCTTCTTAACCATTCCTACATTTGACCCTGATCAACATGAGGCTGTTCCACAAGTTTCCTATACTTGTAACTATATTTATGCATTTTCCACATTTCTTGCCTTCTCAACTGATCCTTCACCTTGTATTATTTCTTTTGTTTTTTGGTGCATTCAGTAGCTACCTGTTTTTTATCTACTTCTAGTTTGATTTCCATTCTCACTTGATGCCAATATGGTTCTGCTAAACTATTTCATTTATTTATTTTATTTTATTTTACAATTATTAACCGGGAAAGTCCAACTGGATACAGGTCCATTTTCAGTGGAGACCTGGGAAGAAAAGCTCCACATGTGCATAGATACAGAAGACTTAACAGTTGCAGTTTTTTATACAATTACATATAGATACATGTTCCAGATTTATTGAAATACATACATAAAAACTTTACAATTACTAATTTTCTTATTAGAAGATAAGTTTTAGTAGTACATGGCTGAGTAAGGTAGCATATCATTCAGTAGTACAATACATTAGAGTGAGATAGCTAATGTTTCAGACTTTTTATAAGACTGTTTCTACAAATAGCCAGAGAATATAGTCATAAAGTGAATGGTGAATTGGTTAGTCAGGGTTTGTACAGGGGCACAGCCAGTGAATTTTTAGGTGGGTTTTGAGAGACATTTTAAATTGGATTATGGAGGAACTGCTGTAAGTTCAGCAGAGAGTAGGTTCCAGATTTTGCCAACAGAGTTGCAAAATAATGCCTCACCTGCTAAGTTATCCTTTTTGTACCAGCATTTTATCAGAACAGCCGACTGTTTTTACGTTACTCTAGGGGTTGATTACATTTTTGAGTATGGGCGTGCTTTCGGGCTGGTAGAGGACTTTGTGAGCTACTATTAATTGGTTATACTGGAGTTGAGAGTGTAACTCTAGCCAGCCTAGGGATTGTAGGTTAAGACAGTGGTGTGTTCTATATGCTGAACCTGTGGCAAATCTGGCTATGTTATTATAGCAGGTATTGAGTTTACTGAGGTCAAATTTACCTAGGCTTGTATAAATTAGGGAGGCATAAAGAAGGGTTGATAGTAAATGTGTTTGGGCAATCACTGTCCAAGCAGTTGGGGTTAGGAATGGCTTAATCCTATATAAAGATCCAAGCTTCTTATTGACTGTTTTAATGGTTCTATCGATGTGAGCATCAAACTTAAGGTTATTATCGAATGTTACACCTAATAGTTTTGTATTAGCTTCTGGAGAAATTATGGTGCCATTATTGGATGTTATGGTAAATGATGGCAATGGAACTTTCCGAGTGGGGTGAAGAGTAAAAGTATTTTGGGATAAGGTCTGTAGGCCCATCAGGGAGGTGGCAGAATAGATTAGGTTAGAGTCATCTGCATATTGCATGCAGGTTGCTTTGGAGATGACTATATGGAGATCATTAATGAAGATGGAAAATAGGAGAGGTCCTAGTATGGACCCTTGAGGCACTCCAAAGATGATTGCTAGTAGCACAGCTTGTTGTCTGCCACTTAGATAGGATTGAAACCAGTGTATTGCCAGGTTATCTATGGCGAGAGTTTTTAGTGTGCAAAGGAATAGTTGATGGTTTACCATGTCAAATGCCTTGGACAGGTCAAGAAAGAGGACAGAGGAGAGCATGTTATTATTACAATTTTGATTTATTGTCTGAGAGAAGGATAGCAGGGCTGAGGTAGTACTATGGTGGGGTCTAAATCCTTGCTGAGAGGTGGCTAGGAGATTGTACAGATTGAGGTAATGTAAGAGTTGCTTATGGATGCATTTTCCATAATTTTAGCCAGAGGTGACAGGATGGCAATGGGCCAGTAATTTGATAGATCAGTGGAATTACCTCCTTTATGGTGAGGAATTACATGGGAAATTTTCCAGCTGGAGGGGATATATGCTTCCAAGATGGTTCTGTTGATTAATATTGAGATGGGATATGCTATTACATCTGCAGCTTTTTGAAGATATTCAGCAGGGAGTAGGTCTGCTGATAGGGTGGTGGGTTTCCGTTTCTTGATTAAAGATCAGATGAGTGATGTTGGTATTGGTTGAAAGTTAAAGGATGGGTAGGTGTTGGATGTGGGGTCAACTGGGTCTAGGTTATTGGGTCCTAGTTGGTTGGCAAGGGATTGTATGGTTTCCGTAAAGAAAGTGTTAAAGGTGTTGGCAATATTTTCTGGAGGTTTTTGGAGGGTAGTCGCGGGGGGTAGAGGTAGTAGTATGGCCTGGGTGGAGAAGATTGTTTAAACTGGACCAGAATTTTTGTGGTCGATTTTGATGTTTATGTTGCAGGTTACAGTAATAGTTTTTTTTTGTCTAGAACTATAGACTTTTTTGTATCATTCCTTAGCTGTTTATATATAAGTTGGTCCTTTGGGGATTTATTGGTTCTCCAAGAGGTCCAGACTTTATTTCTACTTACAATTTTTTGTCTGGTTTCTTTAGACAGCCACGGTGCTACTTTTTTCTTGGTTCTGATGGTCCGGGTAGGTGCAGAATTATCAAGGATAGTAAGAAATGTGGAGTTAAAATATGATACTGCTTCATCTAGTGGAAGAAATTTTAGACAATTACAGTTACATAACTGAAGTATTAGTGTTGTTACCTGGCGGAATATAAATACAGCCAATGTTTATAGATTTGTGTTTGTTGATTTGTAGTTTTGTAATGAGTATTTCAGCCTTTTCAGTTTGAGGAGCTTGTGGAGAGTTGGAAATAGTTACATTGAGTGTAGTTTTATATAAAACAGCTACCCCCCCCCTTCTATGGAGTTAAGTCATCTTAAACTTGTTCTCCTCATGTTTCAACACTTTCACTACATTTGGGTTTTGTGAGGTCATTAGATATGTGTGGAGTTCCAATATCTCAGATCTATACATGGAATCAATTTTTGAGGAAGTCCATAAATTGTACAACACTGGTACTGCTACACCAGATCAGTGACTGTAGTTTAGCAGTTGTCAAACTACAGCAGGGTAAGTCACTTTTAATTACCTTATTGATTAGTAATACAAACCTGTCAATATTCCTCATTTCACAGACTCTTCCTGATTTTACCTCATAATTTTGCTCTGTCCTTAATAAAAAGTTTTATTTGCTGGAAATTATTCTGGATTGCAGTCAATAAATCCAGACATTGGAGCTTCATACTTCTTATTGTCCAAAAATGCATGTTGATGCAAAATGTTTCGGTCCGTTACTTTTAAAGTGAATGAGGGTTGGGAGGGTGGCCTAATGGTTAAGGTGTTTGCCTTACAAACACAAGGTACAGGGTTTGAGTCTCACAAGGGATAATTGGCTAGGTTTAAAATGGCTCGCAAGGGCAGTTAGCCTAGTACTAATCTGTGAACCTATGAACCTGAACCTATGAGAGTAACATTTAAAGCATGTCCCTGATTTTGAGCCTTTATTTGGCTATTACTTTTGGCTTTGCCCAGAATTCTTGAGCAAAGAAGTTATGAGTTTTAGTATCTGGTGTTCTGCCAGTATTTATAAAACTCCCTGAAAGAGGAAACTATCCCTGAAGATCGGAAGCACCAGTTCTTGTTAAAATCCAAGGTAAGCACTGAGTTTAGTCACTCTGGGCTGTTGATCTCTATCTCATACTTTGCTCATGTTAATTCACTGATTATAACCTTTAACCTAACAGGGTCATAACACAACCCTGTTTTGGTTAAAGAGCATAATCAGAAATTGAATACAATTTATTTCTCCTCATTTTTCACCAGCCAGCAGTAGCTATTGTAGGGCCCCCACAAAGTTAAGGATGATTAAAGGGGCCCCCTACAACCACAGATATTGCAGGTGCCTAAAGCAGACCATGATGTTAGCTTTAATGAAGAGAATGTCCATGAGCAAGAGTTAACTATTCCAAGGGCACAATGTCAATTCCAAAACATTTAATGAAATTGTAGTCTTTTACTAGACAAAATACTATTACTATAATCAGAGATATATTTGAAGTTTAAAGGTGATATAAATAAAAGTTATTACCCACCTAGTTTATTAAGTACACATGATTGCTGTACTATTTTTGTTGGCTTGATACACATGCTACAAAGTAGCAAATAAGGTAACTTGCTGTGGTTGGGGGGCCCCCAGTGAGCATAGGATTTTCTGGTACCTAAAGCCAGCTATGCCCACCACTAAGCTGAAACTAAAATTGCGACATTAGGGAAATTGTTTTTGTGTATGATATGTGGTGATTTCAAAATCAGTTTAAATATAGGGTTGTATGGGTCTCCCTCTTTAAATGAGTTATGAGTGAAATCTCTCACATGAAATCATTTTCTGTTTGCTTTCAGTGCCAGAAATAGCACTTTGAACTGTCTTCAATCAGAAGTTCTGTTGTCATTTTTGTTCATTATTTCTGTTAGTATTAGAATTATTAGAACAACACTTATACAGATTCTTAGATTCATAGGTGTGTACCAGGCTAATGACCCTGGAGCCTTTACAAGCCTTGCATGTACATCACGTACATAAGTATAGTTGGGAGGGTGGCCTAATGGTTAAGGTGTTTGCCTTACAAACACAAGGTGCAGGGTTTGAATTGAATCTCATTAATTATAGTTAAAATGGCTTGCAAGGGCAGTTAGCTTAGTACTAATCTATGAACCTATGAACCTATGAAAGTCCATTTCTGAACTAATTTCTGAACTAGACAGATGTCTGTGCAAGTTAATGTCACCGGTCATTGTCTCTACTCACTAAGTGATTGGAACACCTACCCTCCCCCACCAGTAACACTGTGATGCCCATTTAATAATAAATGTCACCTGTCAGTGTCTGCCTGTATGTTTCGTTAGGAGGTATTGAATCCAACAAGGCTTTACTAAGGAAGCCGACTTAAAAGAAATTTGGTACTGTCATCTACTGCTTCATGTTTGTGGTTGATTTTTCTGTTGTTAAGGTATGCCTTCAAGTTTAATGCTCTGAAATTAATTAATAAATAAAATGGATAAGCATCACAAGAAAATCATTTTCAGATACAACAATTTGTCTAATACTGCAAGTCTGAATACTCTGCTGTCATGAGATGCCATGTTATTAGCTATTAAATGTCACTTATGTTTGACCTATTCCAGATGAATAAGAAATGCATTCAAAATGCAATCGAAATGTTCTTATAAAATCTGGTGGTTCATAAATCTTGCATTGTTTTTAGAGGATATAGTGAAAAGTATATAATTACTTGTCTCTCTCATTCACCTACACATACGCTGATACCAATATCATCAGAGTGACCTTTATGCGATGAATAATTGAAAAGGGCTAATGGTGGGGGAAGGATCATGCACAGTAGGACAGAATGTACACCATTCATAATGTTCCCATCTGGCTGCTTTTAGAGCCATGATCTCTGTTAAAGGACATTCTCCATGTTTCTATCACATGAGCATCTGAATATCTTCAAGTATTATTGTGTTTGTACTTTGTGGCAAAGATGAAGTCTTAATTAAAAATAGACACACAGAATCTGATGGAAAGATGAACATTTCTTAACCCACCTGCGCTGGACACTATCTGACATATTGGATACGTTGCAGGCCAGATATTATATAACTAACAGATTATTCTTTTTCCATTTAGGAGATATCTTTATGTCTCTGCCCCATGCAATCTTAAATTCCATCACTGCTTTTACTACCCCTCTGCACTTGCATGAATTCCTAAGTTTCTATTGGTTTCTTCTTCAGTGGAAAAGTATAATCTCATCTCTTGCAGACTCTTTGTTGTTCTTGGTTAATTTTGCAGTTCAAGGTTCCCAAAGTGAATATTCCTTCTTTGTTTAATGTATTATTTCCTGCTTCTTTCTTTATCATCTGAGTCTTCTTGTTTCCTGTTGACCTGTATTTGAGCCTGTGTTATGGCCCTTGATGTTTCTGCATTCACATACCATCGATCATTTCCTTTTAATTTTGTTTCACTGCTTTCTCCTGCTTTTGTCGCTCTGCCTTGATTATTTCTGTTCTTCATTATTATATTTTTGATTCCTGCCTTAGAGTTCTACATTAATTCAGTTTTTAACATGGAAGATTAAAATCAGGCCACCAATCATAACCATGCTTTGTGTGTTCAAGATATGGATATCAAGAAATTCACCTTGAAAGTAGAGTAAAGCAAAACTTTAGTGGTAAATATTGATATCCATGTCAAGAACACATAACTTGGTATGATTGGAGAGATTTAATAATAATTCATTGTAGTACAGTGACTTTATTCTGTTCTAATGTACTACTAGGTATAGAAAAAAGTGCAGAAGCACAAAGCATTTTACAGCACTGAAAACTGTGCTACCACACAGACATTGGCCAGATGCTAAGTCTCAACAGTTTAAAAAGCTGTTAGGCACTTCAGTTTGTCATACTTTCGGTGTGACAGTGAAATGTATAACAGCGTTTAAAGCTGCTCCATTTTCTTACTGCTATCCTTAAGTGGCCCACACTGGTTGTAGCTACATTTTAGTACAAGAGTGGAGCTTAACAATGCTTATAAGTGCTTAACAAAAATTTCTTAAGCACCTTTCTAGCATCCAAACGGTGCTTAATATAGAGGATTATGATTGGGTCTCTGATTATTACAGGCTTGCATATTCAAGGTATGGTTTTCAGGAAATCCATCTCGACAGCAAAGCTTGAGAGATGAATCTAGGCATCCATGTTGAGAACATATAATGATAAGTAATGATAGGAGATCCAGTCATAATTCTTATTGTCCACGGAGTTTTATCTGTTCCATGTACTACCAATTACAGAAAAATCAAAAAATTATAAGATTGTGAAGTGTTTTAGCAGCTTTGAAAGCCAGTAAAATATTTAGAGCTGTCATACAGGAAGAAGCGCACCTCTCAACTTCTGGGGGGGATCAATATCACATACAGTTTTTAAATCTTGTTCTTATTCACTTAAAAATGAATAGAACAACAGGATGTACACCAATATGCAATTTCTGAACAACAAGAAGTATGAAGCTGCAATATCTGGTATTTCTGACTGACTGTAATCCTCAGTAATTTGCCTGAAATTAAAAAAATGTACATGCAAATATGAGACAAACTCAGTAACAGTTGACAGGCATTGACACTGGGCAGAAACAAAGTTGTTTTACCTTCTGCCGGTGTTCATTATTGGCCAGTGCTGTCAGCTGTTAACCCCTCTAGTGACAGACCTGATCATAAGAGTGGATACTGGGTATTTAACAATTGTTAAGCAACCACTGAAGTGCAGCTGTGATCAGGTCTCATGCTAGGGAAGCTGTCAACAAGTTTATCTTATTCCAGATTTCAGAGCGTAATACTGGAGCCCCATGTACTACAAAGTTGTCTTATCCCAAATTTGGTGTGCACGCGTGGCACTCCACGTTCTACATTATTATTACATTTGTCAGTTCAATTAACTGTCTAATTTATCAAGGAATCACTTCAGTCACTACTCAGGAAAACAAAAAGATTTAGAGTTTGACCCTGTTGTACAATATACGCACATATATATAGTATGTACAAAAAGCATGAGATGGCTGAGTGTTATTATATAAAAGAACATATTAAAAGCTACAGCATTATGTAGACTAGCAATATCTGCAAAGTATGCAAATTGCATAAAAGGGTCAATATCACATAGTTGAAGTTTTATAACTTCAAACACAGAATGTTCTAACCATTCCATTCGAAGTTACAAAACTTCGACTAGTGATTAAAAAGAAAAAAGAAGTAAAAACAAAATAAACTGTTGTAAGCAGGGGGGCAAGCTCCCCTGCACCCCTCATGTGGGGGGCTGCGACTCCCACACCCCCCCCCGCTACTTAAATACACCAACTCTGAGATCACACCACATTGAAATTAATGGAAACCTCCCCTTACAGAGATTTCCGTTTAAAAGCTCGAACTTGTACAAGTTCAAATTTATGGTCTTGACCATATGGGGTTCGAACTTGTACAAGTTCGACTATGGGAAAAGAACCCTAAATATATATATATATATATATATATATATATATATATATATATATATATATATATATATATATATGTATGTGTGTGTGTGTGTGTGTGTGTATATATATATATATATATATATATATATATATATATATATATATATATATATATATATATATATATATATATATATATATATATCAAATAGAATGGGAATGCTATCTGTTTTGGAGAAGAATGTAAGTTAGCAGAATAGGCAGGACAAATTAGAGGAGGGCATAAATGCAAGCAGAAGGTTAAAGAGTATGTTGTATACAATAGAAAAAAAGTAATGTTAATAACTTTACAAATTTACAAAATTTGCTCTTTCAAGGATTTCACAGGCATAACATCAGACTCCTGCTCTTCAGTGTGCTCCAAGCTCACTAGACTAAGTGGGGCATTGGCTAGAAGACACTCATTGGTTAACAGCATGTCCAGCTCTGGCCCCAGGGGTACATTCTAATACCCCTATGTCATATAAGGTTCTTGATTCTTTAATTTGTTTAACCAAATCATGTTGGTGGCATACTTGTTCACTGTTAGTCTGTCTGCTTGTCTCAGGGCAGTGTTCCATGACTGACCTTACTAGGATCATAATGCTCCTGGAATATTTGTCCTTGTACATAGTGTTAAATTGGCTCCTAGGGGATATGTGCCTCACTTGCTGCACCCCTAGAGATCCTGCTAGCCTTGATCACCTTTTTATCAATACGTCAAGTAGTGCAATTAACACTAGAACAAGAGATCTCAATGCACATCAATAAATAAATAAATAAAACTGGATGGTGGTATACATCTATCACCCAGCACTTCTCTCATAATAGGCTCCCATGCAAGTCAAGCAAAAAGATTCCCTGTCACCCTTCAAACATAGCTTAGACAACTGGATGGGTACTCTTAAATTTATTCCAGGATTTACAGGGCTTGCCCTCCTTGGAGGTGTTGGTAGAGCATGAAGGTGGTTACTAACAAAGCACACCTAGCCTCTGGTCAAATGTCTTTGTATATCCTAAGAGCATATGATCCTATGATCCAGACAACATAGTTCAAAGATTCTCAAATGCATGTAAACCCCTCTGACTGAATAAGGTCACAGTCCAGGGATGGAGTGGTTGCTCTTCCAAGTGAGGGGTGCAGCAACTACCTCAGATGGTGGAATTTAAGTATCCTGGGTTCTTTCATGAAGAAGTGACCAGAATTCTGACTAACACACAGGAGCAGCAGCAGTAGTATTGTGGATATTATACCAGACTGTGGTGGCAAAGCCAGATATGAGCCACAGAAATCTATGCCCTCATCTTTGGCTATTGCACTGAACTTTGGATAGTGGCCAAACATTTGAGACAGTACATGCAAGTGGCAGAAATGAGATTCCTTCACAGAGTAACTGGGCTTACTCTCTGTGGCACAGTAAGCAGCTCTGCAATCAGAAAGAACCATGGAGTTTTGACACTTTTTTTTTCTAGTGAAAGATGTTAGGTGAAATTGTTTGGGTACCATATAAGGATCCTGCCTGGTGTACCAGAAACAGCTTACTGGGATGGGCCCTTGGAGCAGATCCAGGTCACATTGGAGCGATTAGATTGCTTAACTTTCCAGGGAATTCTTGGCTATACTACAAGGTAAGCCAAAGAGTGTTACTGGTGATTGGAAAATCTGTTCAAAAGTGCTCACCTTTATACCACTAGCATAAGCAGTCTAAGAAATGCTGATATATATGCTTGCTTGTTTGTTTACCTGATGAATAATTAATGAATCTCTCCTTTATACCCATCTCTAGGTAAGAGATCATTCACTAAAATTTCCCTTGCCTCTTGGAATTATTTACCTCAAGAAATTGGGAATATTAAGGAAACCTTTACTTTCAGAACATCACTAAGAGCATGTCATTGAAATTTTACAATGTGCTTCCTATTATGATCCTGGCTAAACAGTACAGTCTCTTGACAAGACCATACCACAACTGTTCTAAAAACACTGCTCTCAATGAAATGCTAATTCACTTGCAGACTTGTCTAATTCTAATCACTACCGTTAGTCGCTTCTATATTACCCGATCAAATGTTCAGGTTAGCGAATACCTAAACGTCAAACTGGTAATATCAAAAAATTAAAACAGTGAACAGCCGATTTAACATAGGGAATGAATTCCCTTGGCCGCAAAAAAAAAATCTAAACCAGAATGAAGTGGGGGCCTTTGCTCCACCCACCCTCGATGTGGGGGGTTGTGCCCCCCACACCCCTGCAACTAAATATACCAACTCCAAGATCACTCTACAGTAGGGAAAGGGGCAAAATCTGCATAACAGCCAAGGGAATTCTTTCCCTGCGTTAAATATGCCGTTCACATTTTTCTGCTTTCACTATTGTCAGATTGACGTTTAGGTATTCGCTAACCTAAACATTTGATCAGGTAATAGGAACCCCATTAGTCACCTCAGTCATCTGAAAATAAATTGTGTTTATGCAAATGTACACAGTCCGTTTCATATTTGTAACCCAATTTAGTTGATTATGATTATTATTATTATTATTGGGAGGCCACGGTGGTGCAGCGGTTAGCATTGACACCTCACAGCAAGAGGTTCTCTGGTTCAATCCTTGGCTGGGGTGCCTTCTGTGCGGAGTCGGCATGTCCTCCCTGTGGTTGTGTGGGTTTCCTCCAGGTGCTCTGGTTTCCTCCCAAAGACATGCTGTAAATGGATTTAACACTCTAAATTGTCCCTAGGCATGAGTGTGTGCATGTGTGTGCCTTCTGTGAAAGGTTGGGCACTGGGCTGGCAACTCGACACCATAAAACTCCACTGCCAATTATGAACAGACAGGTGATCCGCTGTAGTGACCCCTAACCAGGAAAAGCCAAAAGAAGAAAAATTACTATTATTATTATTACTGTTATATTTTATATAATGTTTTGATACTTATGTCTGCCATTATTTGTTGATTGTTTTCTGTACACTTGCTGGTCTCAGCTGTGGCCAAAGAGAATCATTCAGTCCACTAGCCTAGTTAATAAAGATAAATGAAAAAGTAAGTAATAAATATTGCAGAATTCATAAGATTCTATACCTTAGCACTTCCTGATCAGTCCCATAAAGCAGAGAATGCCATTGGAAATGGGCACACTTTTACAGTTATATGTAATTAACAGGCATGCTTAATGTTGTGCTCAGGACAAAACTAACTATAACCACAAACCACTTCCTTTACAGTAGGAAATACGGCCCTATAATAGCACCAGTAACTGCATCTACTTACCAAAGCACTGCCAATGTATTTTGCAAACCTTTGCTTTAGTATTAGTCAGCTATCCATATTCTTCTAAACTGGTCACCTTGGTGTTCTGCCTTTACTGTATTTTGGTTGGCATTCATCTTATTGTGATTTTGTTGCTGTCTCTCAGCACCTGGTTCTGAGGTTTGGTACTGCACTCTTTCTGCTATGCAAAAAGTCTGAGTCTATAAGTGACCAAAACTCCAGAAACCACTGTTAATATTTAGCATAAAAAGTAGGCATTCAGACTCCTGAAACCTGCACCATTCCATTAGCACAAAAAGTAGACATTTAGACTCTTGACATCATTAGCACAAAAAATAGGCATTTAGTCTCATGAAATCTATCCCCTTCCATTATAACAAAACATAGGCATTTAATCTCCTGAAACATGTGCCATTCCATTATAACAAAACCCAGACATTTAGTTTCCTGAAACCTATCCCATTCCATTATAACAAAACATAGGCATTTAATCTCCTGAAACCTATCCCATTCCATTATAACAAAACATAGGCATTTAGTCTCCTGCAACCTGTGTCATTCCATTATAACAAAACGCAGGTATTTAATCTCCAGAAACCTATGTCATCCCATTAGCTCAAAAAATAAATAGTTATTGTTATGTTTTCCCGGATAATTCTTTATCAGATATGAAATAGTTCAGTAGTTAGCATTACAGTGATCTAGCATTAGTTTGTTTGTCTCAATAAGTCCATTTTACACTACTTGCAGGCATCATAACTGAAAGTAATTTATATGCATTGAATGAATGTATATACTGATTTATTAAATGTCCAGCTGTTCTCATGGTCTGCAACTTTGAAGTTTTGCACATACTTTCAGTGTGCCTCTGAGAAACTTCTACATTATCTAGACTGTAATGCAGGATATCTAGGGAAGAGATTACTGTGGGATACTCAAAGCAGGAAAGTGACTAACTTCTGCATGTGTTCCAGGCACAGTATTATAGCAGTGCAACTCATCCTTCACACATTGCTAATTTCTACATGTGTTTCAGGCACAGTATTATAGCAGTGCCACCAAGGGAGCCCGCAGGATTTTTTGCAGGGGGGTGCAAACCCAGAGCCCCGCCCACACAACCCAGAACCCCACCCACACAGCAACAGAGCCACACCCACACAGCAACAGAGTCCTGCCCCCCACCCACGCAGCCTTTCCAGTGTTCTGTTACTTGGATATTTCTCCCCTTTTGTCATAGACACTTTTCAAATCTCTCAGTGTGCATAGTTTTATGCTTTACTTCTACAATGATTACAGATATTTGGATTTCATTTACAACTTTTATTTCAAATTTTATAGCACAAACACTGATAGGCATTTACTAAACCTAAACAAAGCAATAGTCTTGCAATGAAAACAGACTTAGCATTAAAACTTTACCTTTGAAACCATTCACTGAAACAGCATTGAAACTCACATTCAAAGAAAATGCATCTGGCCAGTGCTGAGGTAAGTTTACCTTTGGGCTGTTTTCAAATCAAGCTCCTTGCACACATTTTTAGAACCATGCAAAAGTTCTTTGATTCACCTTCCTGATTGTATTAATTATACTATATAATAACTGAATTATATCCCTTGTATAATACAGCACCACTTTTAGTGTGTTTTAAATTTATAGTTCTCAACATTCTTCCTTTAAGCAATGAAACAAATCATATGAACCAATAATGACAACCTGCCCAGTTCAGAACATTTCAACCATAAAAGGCCACTCAAACTTCTGTCATACAAACAACCAATATCAGTCAATATGCAGAAAGTCATCTGAATAATTCCACATTAAACCAATGAAGAGATTGTTGCTAGAAAACAACTTTATATTTCAGTGTTTCATTTACAAATTCAGTGCCTGTTGCCCTTGAAGAATAAATTGTCTATGTTACATTAAAAGAAATGGTAAGCTGGTATATTACAATAGGGAATGGGTGGCAAGCTGAAAAACAGGTTCATAGTTATTGGGTGTCTCATCCAAGGGAGGACATACTAAGAACTGTAGTACCATACCCCCTTAAAATGCAAATGTACATGCTGTAGGAATAGAACCTACAGCCCTTCGCATCAAGATGCAAGTATGCTACCTGCTGTGCTAACACTGCTTTAAAATTCTATACCACAATGATACCATTTGCTAAACAAAACAGTTGCACATTTTAAGCAGACTTAGCATGAGCAGCAGTAACCTTTGCTTCCCTTGAAGCTCACATTACTTGAAAATGCATTTTAAAATAAATTCCACCTGTTAGATCTTACTAGGACATTTCTCTCTCTCTAACACACACACACACACACACACACACACACACACACACACACACACACACACATCAACCTCTTAGTGCAATCTGGACAAAGCCTAAAATAAACAGGGACAGATTATAAATATTGCTTTCATGAGTAACAGGATTTGTGTTGGTATTGCTAGAGTAACAGGATTTGTGTTGGTAGACAGCAACCCACTGAGTGCGGAAAAAGTAATCAGAGACCTAGGGACCCAAGTCGACAGCGACCTCTCATTTGACACCCACGTTGTCAAAGTGGTTAGAAAAACATTCTACCTTGCACACCTCATCATGAAGGGATTCACATCCAGATCCAAGGATGTCATTGTACCCCTATACTCCTCCCTCATCAGACCCATGATTGAGTACAATGCCCTATTTGGTATGTACCTCACCCGGCATTTGCAACAGCTGGAGAGACCACAAAAGTACCTCACCAAGAGGATCAAGGGTCTCCAACATAGGTCTTATTCTGCCAGACTAAAGAAACTTCAGCTGTATTCAGTAGCATACCGCCTGCTCAGAGGTGATCTCTGCCTGACGTACAAGGCCATGTCCAATCAGGATCTGATGGACAAGCTCCATCTCAAAAAAATCCAAATCCATCAGGACCACGAGAGCTAAAGACTTAAACCTCGGCACAAGTATGAATAGGACATGCTGGAGGGATAGATTCATAACCCAGAGGCTTCCCATGCTTTGGAACAAGATCCCAGTTCATATTAGGCAGAGCCCCTCACTGACTCTCTTCAAGAGAAATCTTGATGAGTGGATGGGAGATCATAAGTTTACCCCAGGGGTCACATCTGTGTCACTGCTAGACAGGGGCATAGTAAACTAATTCTATTATATAAGGGGACCTTCATTGTGTCACTACTAGACAGAGGCACAGTATTCTAAATTTATTCTGTACATTTTTGTACCATTTCATGGGGTGGCAAAAGCCACATCACTGTGGCTAGGCTTACAAATGCCCCAGGGCAGATAGCCTAGTACTAAACTATGAAACTATGTATTTTTTAAAGGATATGATGTCTAAAACTATTTAGCAACTTCAATCCTTTTAGGAGGAATATGGGGCAAACATCTGGACAGTCTGCAAAATGTGGACAGCTGAGGGGTATGCTACCTCCCTTAGAGATTTTGGCAAACTGTCCTTTCCAAATATTTTTACAATATTTACTCATTCCACCCTTGACAATGTACATAAATAGATTTTGTCAAAGTTACAACAACTTTAAACTCAGTGTGAACTTGGTGTTTGTTTGGGGTTTTTTTTGACAGAAAGGTATAAAGGAACTCCTGGCTCTGTCAAGGGAGCCCAGGGATTTTTGCAGGGGGTGCAAACCCAAAGCCACACCATGCAGCCCCCCCCCCCCCCACATGCAGCCATTCCAGTATTCCATTACTTGGCTATTTCTAAGACATGATCTTAGAAAGGGTTCAATGTCCAAGATATCTGGTTTGGTTTGGGCCATTTATAAATGTGGAACATATTTGGGGGCTACCGGAGACATTGCAAGAAGTGAGGAAAGAAATTTTGATAATATTCAGGTCTTCTCAATTTGCTAATATCAAGGAGATAGTTACCCATATGTCTCCTAGTGAAATCAAGCCAAGGTCAAGCAACACTGGAAAGGGGGCCATGGGCCATGATGTCTTCCCTAAACTTTTGCTATCAGCTTACAAACAATGGTCAGATATTAAGTTGACAGACAATCAGAACTAAATCTCTAACAGGGCCTCCACTTAAACTATGTAGGACTAGTTTCTAAATTAAAAGAAAATTAAAATTGGTACAAACATTTAAAGTTTTCAGGCTGTGACTTAATTCCCTTAACGAGAGACTTTAGGAATGAAGTGGACCATAGCAGGAATTTAATATCTAATTTTTTTCAAAGTTTGGAATGTAGCAAAACAAAGTGTGGCATTGAAATATAAGAATGACTGGGAACAAATGGTTTCAATACAGATATTGTACAGGGCATGGTTAGGTCGTCCCCTGGCGATGAGTAAAGTAATCCAGCTTACGAAATGTAAGATAATTAGCTGGAAATTTCTTCACAAGTATTTTCATACCCTGGTTAGGTTTAGTGAACATTTCTTTGACTGCATTGATGTAGCTGGAAGCTGAATTCTGACTAGTTCTCCTTTTTTTATTTTTAGATTTCACCCTCCACACTGGTATTACCACATCAGAGCACATGTTTGCACTCCATGGTTAACCCCAGAGCTAGAAGTACAGCCTCTAATGAGCTCAGAATAAGTTTGGCACATTCATCAGATAGACCAGCATTTGACTACTACAGCTACCACTTGTATAACTTGACACAACTGTCCTCATATTCTGAGACTTTCTCTTTTGGGCTTAATCTTATCATAAAAAATTTGTCAAGACCACCTTGATGGGCTTGGGAGCACCACATAGATAATAAACTCAACCAGGCTCTAGTGTGACATGGAAAGTTATTCCACTGTGAGTAGATGCACTTTTTAATTTGTTCCTAACTTTAAGCAGTGTGCAACAGAAGTAGATCAAGGATTTGCAATAATTTGAAGCTGGACATGATTATATAATCCTTACATTCTTCTCTACCACTAAAAAAAGTACCACATCTAATTTCCTGCATTTAAGGAGGCAGGCAATAATAAAATACACATTTCCAGCTTTAAGTACTTGTCCAATTTTAGCTGTACGCTTGTACCTCCTGACTCTGTATAGTAATATAGACCTGGAAAAGCACAGAATACATATAGCATATTTTAAAATGGCTTAAAGAATGATGTATTTTATAATTAAAATTTTATGCTAGCAGAGCCAGTTCCAACCGTTTCTTTCTAGACTGTATGTATCTCAAACGGAATCATTAGTAGGCTGCAAGAAAAAAAATCAATTTGTCTAAAATGAAGTACTAAATTTGGAAATCCAAATAGTAACAACTGAATTTCATATCAAAATATTAAAAATGTGAAATGTAACATATGTTTGTACTTAACTCGATGCCAATAAATCTTGTAATTTATGTAGTGCACTGAAACTGGTTCAACACAACAAATACATAAATAAAATACATATAGATTCAAAATATTCTTTCGTGTGCTGAATAAAATTTGCTTACCTTGTATGGAGAATACAGTTATTACTTTCATAATGAATAAGTGGATACATTATAAGTTTTGGATCATATTATTAAAAGATATTAAGTTCCACAGCAGGGCTAGACACCTGGTGGTGTGAACACTGACTGTAGGTGATAGGCACTGTTAAAGTGACACCCTGACCATGTACAAAATGGAAAAGGGAGGTTGATACAGATTTGGGAAGCCATCTAATGAATGAAATCCGTAAAATATTCCCAGCTAGTAAAAAGTGATCCAGCAAAGTAAACAGGAACTGTCCATTTGAAGTGAAGAAAAACAGCCTGGCCTTTCAGTCATTCATCCATTTAATTTCCAATAACTGCTTTAATCTGTTTAATGTCTTTCTTGGGAGCCAAAGCCTTTTCTCAACAAGTAAGGTGCCCAAGAACCAGCTGAGGGTAGGTTGCCACACTAACATAACACCTGTGGTTGACAGTTCATCAGCATGATGTCGGGAGGTGAGAGAAATGAGACACTCTAGAGAAGACCCACAAAGGCAAAGGGAAAACATCTACACTTTATACAGAAAGGACAGTATATGACATATTAAATATTGGGTCATAACTTTGTTTATGCACAGTACTTTTGTCCCCAGATATTAAAATGTTCTGTTTTTTATGTAGCTAACAGAAAGAAGAGAAAATGGTCTTACCTGGGACAGAAGGATATTTTGCATTGACAGGGAGATGTCATTTTGTGTATGAGAAAAAGGTATTTGACCTGAATCCAATCAGTGACTAATAGTGCATGCATCAAGCATTCAAATTAATTAAGGCTTAGTTATGCTAATGAATTACAGTAGTTTTGCCTAAATGTTTCACGTGTTTGTTAAGAAACTAACCTGATACAAAAATGTGCTAGAATGTTCATAACTTGTTCAAAAGGTTGCTTTCTGTGCAGTGAATATATAACTTCTTTAAGGGCAGGAGGAAAGTATTCTCTCAGACATCTCAAAAATGGCAATTAGCTCATTTCTGAACAATTCAGAAGAAACTACAGTATGACAAGTCTAAGAACCAAATGTCAAAAATTACTGTTTATGAAACTGTTTTTTATCAAAAAGCATATTATAATACAGTTGACACTTTTGAACTAACTTTTAATCTTGTCCCTCAGGAATTATGATGCTGTAATTCTGCAGTTCCTCCCTTAAAGGTGATGTTGCAATTGCCATAAAATAACTTTTGGGGAATTACATTCTGACAACAATAATGAATAAGGACTGCTGTGATGCTTTGTTTTAAAATGTGGTTACTTAATGGAATGACGTAGTAAAGCTGCGGCCATTTTATGAAAGGCTTGTAGAAATACATTGCAAATGTTTGCCTCAGTTTATGATAGTTTCACATGGACTAAAGGCATATATTGGTTGACAGAAGGAAAGGCTTCCTAAGCTCCATATTGTAAGTATGAGGTAGCTCTATAGGTGGGAGGTTCAACTAAGTCTGAGGGAAAGGATACTGAAACACTTTTTCTTTTACAAAATTCACAAAATATACACACGGAAGGTGCAGAGCACTACTCACTCACACAAACTCCATCTCAAGTAAGTGCGCCACTTTTGTGTTTTGGCGCCGACAACCGCCAAGTGTTCAGTTACTGTGAAAAAAAAAAAGGACTCCGACTCAGGAGTGGAGCAACCAACCTACCTTCTTCTTGTACCAACACCACCACCAGTCCAGTCCAGTTCTTCCGCCACATGATTGTTTTGAATAGCCACAGCCATGATGAATCAGGAAGGATAGTCTTCTCCACTGTCTACCTGCAGTCTTCCATAATGATGCGGTCGCCAGTTATAAAGTTTAAGGAGGAGTTTGACGCTTGTCACGTTAGTCATCAATTATGCATCATTGTGTCATGTGACTGCCTGCCACACCACCTCCACTAACATTTCTTCCTAAAGGTCCGATTCTACGAACAATGCAGGCTTTACAGAAAAAAAAAAAAAGTAAGTGGAAATAAAATAGAAAAAAGTGTCTTTTGCAGATAGCATTAAGAAAATCCAGGGGGGTGCAAGTGCACCCCCTTGCACCTGCCTGCGGGCGCCCTTGAGTGCCACTCATCCTTCGCACATTGCTAATATCTGTATGTGCTCCAGTCACAGTATGATGGCAGTGCCTCCTGTCCTTAACACCTTATTCATTTCTGCATGTCTGTCAATCACAGTATTCTGGCAGTGCCTCTCATCCTTAACACATTGCTAATATCTGTATGTGTTCCAGTCACAGTATGATGGCAGTGCCTCTCATCCTTAACACATTGCTAATATTTGTATGTGTTCCAGTCACAGTATGATGACAGTGCCTCTCATCCTTCACACATTCCTAATTTCTGCATGTGTTCCAGTCACAGTATGATGACAGTGCCTCTCATCCTTAACACATTGCTAATATCTGTATGTGTTCCTGTCACAGTATGATGACAGTGCCTCTCATCCTTAACACATTGCTAATATCTGTATGTGTTCCAGTCACAGTATGATGACAGTGCCTCTCATCCTTCACACATTCCTAATTTCTGCATGTGTTCCAGTCACAGTATGATGGCAGTGCCTCTCATCCTTAACACATTGTTAATATCTGTATGTGTTCCAGTCACAGTATGATGGCAGTGCCTCTCATCCTTAACACATTGCTAATATCTGTATGTGTTCCAGTCACAGTATGATGACAGTGCCTCTCATCCTTCACACATTCCTAATTTCTGCATGTGTTCCAGTCACAGTATGATGGCAGTGCCTCTCATCCTTAACACATTGTTAATATCTGTATGTGTTCCAGTCACAGTATGACAGTGCCTCTCATCCTTAACACATTGCTAATATCTGTATGTGTTCCAGTCACAGTATGATGGCAGTGCCTCTCATCCTTAACACATTGCTAATATCTGTATGTGTTCCAGTCACAGTATGATGGCAGTGCCTCTCATCCTTAACACATTGCTAATATCTGTATGTGTTCCAGTCACAGTATGATGACAGTGCCTCTCATCCTTCACACATTCCTAATTTCTGCATGTGTTCCAGTCACAGTATGATGGCAGTGCCTCTCATCCTTAACACATTGCTAATATTTGTATGTGTTCCAGTCACAGTATGATGACAGTGCCTCTCATCCTTAACACATTGCTAATATCTGTATGTGTTCCAGTCACAGTATGATGGCAGTGCCTCTCATCCTTCACACATTCCTAATCTTGGCATGTGTTCCAGTCACAGTATGATGGCAGTGCCTCTCATCCTTAACACATTGCTAATATCTGTATGTGTTCCAGTCACAGTATGATGGCAGTGCCTCTCATCCTTAACACATTGTTAATATCTGTATGTGTTCCAGTCACAGTATGATGGCAGTGCCTCTCATCCTTAACACATTGCTAATATCTGTATGTGTTCCAGTCACAGTATGATGACAGTGCCTCTAATCCTTAACACATTGCTAATATCTGTATGTGTTCCAGTGACAGTATGATGGCAGTGCCTCACATCCTTCACACATTCCTAATTTCTGCATGTGTTCCAGTCACAGTATGATGGCAGTGCCTCTCATCCTTAACACATTGTTAATATCTGTATGTGTTCCAGTCACAGTATGACAGTGCCTCTCATCCTTAACACATTGCTAATATCTGTATGTGTTCCAGTCACAGTATGATGACAGTACCTCTCATCCTTAACACATTGCTAATATCTGTATGTGTTCCAGTCACAGTATGATGACAGTGCCTCTCATCCTTAACACATTGTTAATATCTGTATGTGTTCCAGTCACAGTATGATGACAGTGCCTCTCGTCCTTCACACATTACTAATTTCTGCATGGGTTCCAGTCACAGTATTCTGGCAGTGCCTCTCATCCTTAACACATTGCTAATATCTGTATGTGTTCCAGTCACAGTATGATGACAGTACCTCTCATCCTTAACACATTGTTAATATCTGTATGTGTTCCAGTCACAGTATGATGACAGTACCTCTCATCCTTAACACATTGCTAAAATCTGTATGTGTTCCAGTCACAGTATGATGACAGTGCCTCTCATCCTTCACCCATGACTAATTTCTGCATGGGTTCCTGTCACAGTATGATGGCAGTGCCTCTCGTCCTTCACACATGACTAATTTCTGCATGTCTGCCAGTCACAGTATGATGGCAGTGCCTCTCATCCCTCACACATTCCTAATTTCTGCATGGGTTCCAATCACAGTATGATGGCAGTGCCTCTCATCCCTCACACATTACTAATTTCGGCATGTGTTCCAGTCACAGTATGATGGCAGTGCCTCTCATCCTTCACACATTCCTAATTTCTGTATGTCTGCCAGTCACAATATGATGGCAGTGCCTCTCTTCCTTCACACATTACTAATTTCGGCATGTGTTCCAGTCACAGTATGATGGCAGTGCCTCTCATCCTTCACACATTGCTAATAGATGTATGTGTGCCAGTCACAGTATGATGGCAGTGCCTCTCATCCTTCACACATTACTTGGATGTGAATAGCACCTGGACACAGGCTCAGTGTACTAAAGCTCATACATAATACAGTTAGTGATAGCACAGGAAGATAGGGTAGTGCTCGACATGATATCATAAAAAGAAATTAATCAAAAAATGGATGGCGCCTTATGAAGGACTGCATTCATTGTGAAAGTACCAATTTATAAAAGTGTATTTTATGTATTCAGAAAAGGTTCTGTTTGGCAACAGAGAATACAATGTCTGAATGTTTACACTCCACGTAAATGCTTAACGAATGGGGCTGGCAATGTATGTGACTTTCAGTGCATATAGAATGTAAAATTATCTTTATATGTAATGCAATTTCTAGGAGAAAATGCATACTATCGGGATAATTCTCTTCAGAAACAAAACAAGGAAATGTGGATGACTATATCAGATGACCAGCTGTTATGATAAGATATTCAAGATGGATTCTGGAGCATTTCTCCACGGGCCTCCGCTGAAAACAGGCTCTGTGAAACCTAGTCGGACTTTCCCGGACAACAAATGTTAAATAAATAAAAATAAATGAATAAAAGATGAGAAAGTCCTGTCAGAAAGTAGGAGGTGGTATTCATTTTTTATGGACTACTGAGACCCCACCCAAAGAGCCTTGTTTGTTTCTGGAGATCACGCACCTGGATAAATGTAGGTAAAGAGAGAGAATCAAAAGAAAGTTAATAACCATACCTCTCAAGTGTACCTCATTACGAGGAATGTACCTCATTTGGGGTCTTAAAAAGTTAATGTTCCTCAAAGTTCCTCAGTGTTCCACATTGAAAGACTCTGTCACACATTCAGTGTTAGGAATTTTTTTAAGTGAAATCCATGGTAAATAAAAATGAATCATAGTAATTCATTAAAAGATCTTCTTTATAAGTAAAACCAGCATATTATAACCATCCTATGGCCTTCCTAGTTGAAGATGCTAGTAAGGCATTTGTATGTGTTCCACATTTTGCCCATTTGTTCCACATTATGAGGGCTAGTGTTCCTCATTTTGGAGATGGAAGGTTGAGAGCTATGTTAATAACATTTGCAAAGTTGCACACTGAAAATGTTATTAAGAGCAGCTAGAAGAACACCATTACCCCATATATACAAATAAGGTATGAGAGGTTAACACATCGATCTGTAAACATTAAAAATGTTCTGACCACATCTGCTAATCTGTTCCGTATATCACCTTCCCACAACTGTCTCCTTCCCAACAGACAAGCTTTGCTGAATTCATAAGAGTTTCTTATAACCACACATTACATCTTGAGTAGCTCAACATAATGCTCTTTCACTTTAGTCTAGTGTATGTGTGCGTGTGTGTCTGTGTGTGTGTGTGTGTGTGTGTGTGTGTGTGTGTGTGTGTGTGTGTGTGTGTGTGTGTGTGTGTGTGTGTGTGTGTGTGTGTGTGTATCCATGTGTTACTACAAGGATGAATGAAAACTACGATATTGTAGCCACAGAGATCTATCAACCCTTTATATATCCGTCAAATATCAAACTTAATTTTGCTTTTTATATAATTATACGCTGCGGTGGTGGTGCTGCAGTAGCGTTGTCGCCTCACAGTAAGACATTGTCCTGTTCGATTCTCAGCTAAAGCATCTTCTGTGTGGAGACATGCATGAATGGATGTGCCTTCGTTGAAGGTTGTACGTCAGGGCTGGCAAACTCGGTACGTAGAAATCTACTGCTAATCATTAGCGGACCGGAGTTCCGCTGTGGCGACCCTTAACCGGGAAAAGCTGAAAGATACAACAACTAAAAATGGATCAAATATAATTATCAGTGTTCCAGCTAACTGACTAGTGAGATGATGTACAATATTCCTACCCTTATCCCTCCTGCAGTGAGCATAGACACAAACATGGAACATAACTTCAAAAGGAATTTGTAATCTGTCATATATCATAAACAGTGCTGAACTGAAGTTATGAATGTTACTGAGCCTAGAATAGCTCTAATTGGTTTATTAACATTTATATATTTCTTCAGATTAGTCTTGTAGTGGAAACAGAACAAAACATATATGTTAAGAGATTACTTTTTCATAACTAGCAACTAGTAAATGCCAGAAATCAGAATGATTGTAGTCACGGATAGAAATGGTTGCAATACAAATAAATGAAAACAATGTGAGTAACAACAGCAATAAAAACATTTAGCATATAAGGTTTCATTTATTGAACTATTTGTTGTGTTTTAATATTGATTCCTTGATAACTTTATTACACATTAAAATAAGGTCCTCCATCTATTGCATTTGTGTGATAACAGTAGCTAAACATAAACGGCATTATGTCATACAACTATATATATCCTATGATGGTAGAAAAAATGGAAGATACTCTGTGCATGTGCATCAATATTTCTACATTGTTTTGCTTACACTACCATACCTCTCAGTTGTACAGATTTTCGCAGAATGTCCAGATTTTTTGCTTCGTATTTTTGGTCTGTTTTTCATAAAATTCTGGTTTTCTGGCAAATTAGTCACAAATCATTAAAGATTAAAGTTAGAAAATGATGATAAACATTTGAGTTTTAGACTTTATACCTTCAGAAAATTCATGCTAATGTAAAACCTGTTATACTGTCAAATTTCTGAGTTTGTAATTGCAATATTTAAAAACTGTCCCTATTTTTGGGCCTTTGTCCCACTTTTCTTATTGCTTTGCCCAGATTTCTTGTTCTAAGAGGTTGAGAGATATGTTCACTACACCAACAAGCTAAAGGGAACAAGTACCTGCTGAGTAGTTCCATGGTGTGTGAGATCCCTAGATAAGGAAGAAGGAACTGTGTATGTATGCTGTTCCTGACCTTTGTTGGTTAACTTGTGAATCTTTAGTACCCAGTACTTCTGCTTTAAATGTAAGCAGTCAGCATTTTTATGGAAAGCAAAATGGCTCAGTAGTGAAATAGATAACATACAGTATATTTAATGTATATGTATAACTGTGTGTGTCTGATATACATTTCTGTCTGTCTATATATATATATATATATATATATATATATATATATATATATATATATGGGAGCACTTGACAACGTCGACAGCTGAGAACGCCGACAAGGAGATCGCCGACACCAGAAGATCAAAGATTGAGAAGACCGACGGATGAAAACCCCGACGCTGAGAAGACCGATGGATGAAAACCCCGACGCTGAGAAGACCGACGGATGAAAACCCCGACACTGAGAAGACTAACATGGGAAAAGGCTGCGTAAGTATGTGGTAGTGACGGACGTTAGGGTGCGAGTAAGGTAAGTGTGCAATATTGACGGTGTCTAGGGATACGGGTGGGTTAAGTGAGTTAGGGTTAGGGCTCGGGTTAGGTAAGTGTGCGATAGTGATAGTCTTTGGGTTAGGGGTGGGTTAAGTGAGTTAGGGTTAGGGCGCGGGTTTGGTAAGTGTGCGATAGTGATAGTCTTTGGGTTAGGGGCGGTTTAAGTGAGTTAGGGTTAGGGCGCGGGTTAGGTAAGTGTGCGATAGTGAAGGACCTTAGGGTTAGGGTTTGGGTTAAGGGTGTAGATAGTTGTGTATGTGAGGTTTAGTGTGCTTGTAAGGATTTTGGTGTGCTTGTGTTGTGTGTGTGCTTTTGGACAGGGGATTTGTTTTGTTTGTTTATTGTCGGTATTGTGTCGGTATTATGGTGTGTCGGGCATGTGAGGTTTCGTGTTTGTGAACTTTCGGTTATGTGGTGTGTCTGATTTCGTTGTCGGTGTTGTGGTTTGTCGGTGTTGTCAGGTAGATCCATATATATATATATATATATATATATATATATATATATATATATATATAGATATATATATATATATATATATATATATATATATATATATATATATAGATATATAGATATATATATATATATATAGATATATATATATAGATATATATATATATAGATATATATATATATATATATATATATATATATATATAAAGAGAGAGAGAAAGAGAAATATATATCACACACACACACACACACACACACACACACACACACAGACATAGATAGATAGATAGATAGATAGATAGATAGATAGATAGATAGATAGATAGATAGATAGATAGATAGATATGTGTGCGTCTATATAGATATAGGGGTATATAGGTTCATAGGTTCATAGGTTTATACTAGGCTATCTGCCCTAAGGCATTTATAAGCCTAGCCCAAAGTTTTGTGGCTTACGCCACCTCTTATGTTAAAAAATACTGTGCCCATTAGTTTGTTGTGCCTCTGTCCAGCAGTGACACAGAGATGATTCCCGGGGTAAACCTACGATCTCCCATCCACCGGTCAAGATTTCTCTTGAACAGAGCCAGCGAGGTGCTCTGCCTCACATGGACCGGGATTTTATTCCACAGCATAGGGAGTCTCTGGGTGACAAATCTATCCCTCCAGCATGTCCTATTTATATCCGTGCTAAGGTTTAAGTTGCTTGCTCTAGTGGATCTGGTAGATTTGGATTTTTTGAGGTGGAGCATGTCCATTAATTCCGGGTTGGACATAGCCTTGTATGTCAGGCACAGGTCACCTCTGAGCAGGCGGTATGCGACTGAATAGAGCTGGAGTTTCTTCAGTCTGGCAGCATATGACAGATTTTGGAGTCCCTTTATCCTTTTGGTGAGGAACTTTTGGGATCTCTCCAATTGCTGCAGGTGTCAGGTGAGATACATTCCGAATGGGGCATTGTACTCGATCATTGGTCTGATAAGTGAAGAGTACAGGGGAACAATGACCTCACTTGATCTGGATGTGAATCCCTTCATGATCAGGTGGGCAATGTAGAAGGTCTTTCTAACCACTTTAGCAATGTGAGTGTCAAAAGAAAGGCCACTGTCAACCTGGGTCCCCAGGTCCCTGATAACCTCTTCTGTGCTTAATGGATTGCCACCTATATGGTAGCTTGGGGTTACCTTGTTTTTCCCAAAGGGTATGACTATACATTTTTGGCATTTAACTTCAGGCCATGGCTCTGGCACCAGTTATCAGTTTCCGTGAGACCCCTCTGAAGGATATCTGTGTCCGATGTACTTTCCACTATGGCCCAGTTTGCAGTCATCTGCAAACTTTGTCAGCCATAGTCCTCCTATGTTTGCCTGTACTTCTGAGAAGTAGATGCCGAACAACAGAGGGCCAAGGACTGAGCCCTGTGGGACACCACTTGTGACCGGCTTGGAGTCTGACATGGCGCCAGCAACTCTAACCCTGTGGGTTCTGTCCTTTAGCCAGTTTGCAACCCATCTTGTGACATATGGGTTTACATTTAAGCTGGTAAGTTTATCTATAATACCCGAGTGGGGTATTGTGTCAAAAGCTTTTGCAAGGTCAAGGTAGGCTGTATGGACTGCCTTTCCCTCATCAATGGCCTCATCAATGGCCTCCCATATACATATAGATGTATATGGGAGCACTGTATTACACTGAATGTGTGTGTGGTTGACAGCTGTTTAGTCAACTGCATATGATTGACTAAGCAGCTGCTGAGTAGGTTTACAAGATCACACAATTTCTGGCATTGAGAGACATGCCCTTACCCCATGTTTGTGTGATCTTGGAGTTCGTATATATAATTAGCAGTGGGTTTAGGAGATGCAGGTTTACCACCACTCCTGCAAAAAATTATGTTTCTTGTTTGTTTCTTAAAGCAAAATTTTGCATGTGGCAAGATATTACTGCTTTATGGTTCAGTACCTCTTTCTTGGTGCATGTGTAGTTGTTTGTCGACATTGATGTTTACTTTGTTTGACATCAACATTTGCCTGCCAATGATGGGAATTTTTGTTACTTAGTAGTACACACACACGCGCACACACACACACACACACACACACACACACACACACACACACACACACACACATATATATATATATATATATATATATATATATATATATATATATATATATATGGGTCTACTTCATAAGATCGACAGACCATTTGATCGACACTCATTTGGTCGACAACCAGTATTCAAGGCAAAAACATGGGATTTTCCTCCCTCCCCAATGTTGTGCAACCCGGGAGTTGATATATATAGTTGGGAGGGGTATTGGGGGCACAGCCCCTCACATTGAGGGGTGTGAGGTGAAACCCCCCCCCCACCTATTTTCATTTAAAATGTGTAATTTTTGCTGTATTTTCATGTTTTAAATGGAAATAGGTGGGGGCCTTTGCTCCCCACACCCCCCTAACTATATATATCAACTCCAGGGTCGCATAAGATAGTGTTCATACTGCCTGGTAGCTAGCCCCTGCCATAGTTGTTTATCCATACCATACGCACACTCACCCATAATTGCAGCCAATTTAGAGTATCCAATTCACATGCTGTTTGTTTTGGAATGTGGGAGGAAACCAGAGCATCTGGAGAAACCTCACATGAGCACAGGGAGGACATGCAGACTCTGCACAGAAGACACCCCAGCTGATAACTGAACCAGCAGTCCTCTTGTTACTGTATGTGCTGCCCACTAATACAGGTATTTTACATTTGTACAGCTGTTGCAACCTTTCATTACCTAACACCTATAACCTCTTTTCCCGTTTCTTGCACATGGGGTCAGGGTGCTAATTCAGCAATGACTATCATCTAGAGCTGAGGTTCACACCACTGGGTGGCTAGCCCAGCCACAATTATTCTGTCATGCCACACACTCACATGCACATTCAGACCTCTGGCCAGTTTAGAGTATCTAATCCACTTACTGCATGTCTTTGGATGTGGAGGTAAACCAGATCACTCAGAGAGAAAACCCACAAAAACACAGGGAGGACATGGAGACTCTGCACAGAAGGGATCGAACTGGAGAACCTCTTGCTGTGAGGCAACAGCTTTATCCACTGTGCCACCTTAAACTTTCATTAACGTATTGAAAAATAAACACAGCATGACAGGCTATAGAAAGATTTTACTACCATAATTCAAAACATACAAGTACTTTTACACAAGGGAAGTAGTCACAATGTCACAGTGATCCCCCTCTAGTGCAGAACCCTCCATTCTATCCAAATTGAAATGGATTATAGTACTGAAATAATATATTTGTATTTGTGTTTTATTTGCCTGGCTTACACTTATAAATAAGCTTAAAGAGCTGCAGGGTTAAAGCCCATCTGCATAATTTAGTCTTGATATCTCTTTGAATGTATAACCATTGGAAGGTTGCATGGACAGTTACAAGGGTGGAAATGCATTCCTGTAAGCAGTATTGTACAGAAGTTAGTGCTCACTTAATAGCAGGTTATTACTGCTTTATGGTTCAGTACCTAGTTTAGGCCTTACTTAACTTCCTGCTTATGTGGCAGACTGGAAGTTCCTCACCCCAGCCCCTATTCCTGAGGCAGCTCAGTTTCTAACCCAAATTCAAATGCAATGGTGTATGCAGTTGTTAAATTCAGTGTAACCTAAAACCTGTTCTGAACATAAAATGTCTTTTTCAGCCAGTTAAGCAACTAATCTGCTGCCCTGTTTCATGTTATCTGGATGGTGAACTTACTTACCTAGTCTGCTAGAAATAGTATTGTTTTCATATGTCATTTGGTACTGGATTTAGGCTAGGTCTTAGCAGGTTCTAACTTATCTGGATGGGTTTAATCACCACTCTCTCAATCAGATGCCCTAAGCATCTGGCTTCTATTATACAGACCTTACAGATGGCAGCATTAACTTTAATGTCTTATAAGAGTTCAGCTTAACCTGTATTATGCCTCTCAGTTCTCTGAATAACTCACTATGTTATCAAGGTGTACAGTTGAACACCTGGCATGAGGGCTCAGAAGTTTATCCACAAAGCCATGGAAAGTGGCCGGAGCTCCATGTACTCCAAAGGGTTAGACAATATAATGAAAAAGACCTGATGGGGTAGAGAATGTTGTCTTCTCTTTGGCTTTAGGGGTAATTGGAATCTGCCAGTACAACTTGGTCAAATTAAGGGTGGTCAAGAGCCTTGCCTCTTGATGAGCTCTCCCACTCTGGGCATCTGGTATGGGTCAAATTTGGCTATCTCATTCAGTTTCTAGAAACCATTCCAAAATCTTACAGAGCTGGCACCTTAGGAGCCAGCACAATCAAACTGTTTGTTTCAGTTTGGAACTCTTCAATATCTCCTAACATAAGCATTTACGTACTTCTTCATTTATTGCTTTTCTTTGAAGCTCTGATATCTTACTGTGTTTTAGATTTACCTTCTCTCCTGCCACAGTCTCAAAGAGATGGCATATTAAGTTTATTCTGTCAGGTAGCTAAGGAAATTCTTCCTTATTTTTCAGTAAAAACTAATTTTCTTATTTCTTTCTGGACTTCAGACAATTTCATCTATTTAAGCTGGAAGAACAGACTTCCTTGATACCGTACTACTAGGGCAAACAATAGCGCCCAGGCTAACCACAGAGGCTTAATCTTCAATCCATGGTTTCAATGCATGTGTGGTACATCTGCTGTAGTTCTCTCATTCCAGTTTGTCTTATCTTGTAGTTCTGTTTGTTCACTTTCTGTGTTATCTGAAAGGGTCCTTGCTATCCTGCAAAATTTAATTTTTAACAGACAGGTCTAATGCTAACACTTTATCTTGTTTAAAACTCCCCTGTTGTAACTCTTGTGCCCATTGCATATGTTCCTTAGCTACTTACTCAACATGCTTTAACCTGCATTAAAAGCTTGTGAAATGTGTGATTACATTTTTAAATAGATCTTTTTACTCCAAAGCCTCCTTTGCTATGTCCATCAAGCCACTGAGATGTCTACCATATTCAAGTGGAATAAATCATACAGAACTTGGGTCACTTATCTTACAGCAAAAAGGAAGTAAGAAAGTAAATGATCCCTGTTCTTACTATTTTGTTCTAAGACCTTCTTTCAACCAGCCTTCAGACTCATTAAAGCTCTCCACTAACCCATCATTTTGGGGATGGAACACTGAAGTGCTTAACTGATTTACTTTAAAATGTTGCAAAGCTGGTGTGTTGCATGGACAAAATGGAGTTCCTAGATCCATGAATATTTCTTTAGCTATTGCTTAAGAAAAATACTAGTCATTTGCTAATTGACTTAACACGGGTTCCTATTATGTTATTGAAGTTCTGAAACTTCAAACACCATAAGGTCAAACCCTTATGTTCGAAGTGTCAGAACTTCGATAACAGGAAAAAAAAAAAAATAAAGTATTGCAAGCATGGGGGCAAGCACCCCTGCACCCCCAACACCCCCCACTCTTTAAATATACCAACTCCAAGATCGCAACTATAGTGTGGAAAGGGAATATTTCCCTTTACTGCACTGTATTGCGATCTGACCTTTTTTTAGTTCGAATTGCTGAAACTTCGATTGACTGTGTTTGATGTTTGCAATTTCAAAGTTTCAGCAATTCGATAACGTAATAGGAACCTGACTTAGCACTGGCTTTTTTTTCACAGTCTTACTGCTTCAGGAAACTTATTGGCATACTTAATAGTAACCAACAAGTACTGTCAGCCATTACTAGTCTTTAATAATAGTCTTACAAGATCCATGACTTTACAGAGAAATGGAACTCTAATAATAAGCATAGGTTCATAGGTGTTTACTAGGCTAATGACCACGAGGGCCTTTTTAAGCCTAGCCATGCATCCCAAATCTCTGACGAGTTCTGATACTCTTGATAAGTGTAACCATGGGCCTGGGAGATAAACCATTTACAGGTTACCTGTTTGCATCAGAGACATAAGTGCCAAACCAGGGATGAATTTCCGGTTTCCCATCCAATTGTCCAAGTTGCACTTGAATCGGATTAGGGAGGAACTCTGCTTCACATGGATGGGGAGCCTGTTCCATAGACAGGGTAGTCTCTGGGATACATACCTACCTCTCTAGCAGGTCCTATTTATATCACAGGCAAGGTTTAAGTCTCTAGAATGGGTAATACTGGTACTGTTTGTTTTGAGGATATGCAGGAGGTCCATCAGAGTGGGATCTGACAATGCCCTGTATGCCAGGCATATCTCTTCCCTCAAAAGCCTGTAGGAGACAGAATACAGGGATAGGGCCTTGAGGTGGTCTGCACAGGACATATTACTTATGCCCTGTATTCTTTTAGTGAGGAACCTCTGTGGGCGTTCCAGTTATTGTATAGACCTGGTTAGGTACATACCAAAGGGGTTATTGTACTCAGTGATAGGTCTGATAAATGCCGAGTACAGTGGAACAATGACTTCCTTTGACTTAGATGCCATACCATTGTTTATAATTTGAGCAACACAGAATGATTTCCTCACCACTGTAGACACAAAATGATTAAAGGCTAGATTACTATCTATGTGTGTCTCTAAGTCCCTGACTACTGGGTCAACTCTAAGGGGTGTGTTGTCACCATGATAGTTACCAGAGATGGATGACTTCCCAAAGGATACTATTATGCTTTTCTTGGCATTTAGTTTTAGTCTATGACTCTGACACCAGTTGTTTGTCTGTGTCAACCCCTCCTGGAGAACATTTGTGTAAGACTCAATGACAGCTCCTAATTTGCAATCATCTGCAAATTTAGTCAGCCAGAGACCACTGACATTGGCCTTGACTTCTGAGAAGTAAATGGCAAAAAGGAGCAGTCCAAGGACTGATCCCTGAGGGACTCCACTTGTAACTGGCCTCTCTGCACGGTGGACTGCCCAATTCTAACTCCCTGTGTCCTGTCTGTGAGCCAGTTGGCTATCCACTGAGTGACAGATGGGTTTGTACCTAACCTCCTGAGTTTGTCAACAATGCCCATGTGGGGGCATTGTGTCAAATGCCTTGGCCAGGTCAAGGTAGACAGTGTGAATGATTTTGCCCTCATCCATTGCTTTGGTGACCTTCTCAAAGAAGTCCACCAGGTTGAGTACACATGATCTGCCCTTGATGAAACCAAACTGGGTTGGGTCCAGTATGTGGAGGTTTACTATATCTCTATTAATCATCTCATTGATAATTTTTTCCATTGCTTAACATATAAGACTAGTGAGACTTATGGATCTGTAGTTTCCAGGGTCTGTAGATGGCCCACCTTTGTGCAGAGGGATGACTGTTGCCTTTCTCCATTCATGAAGCACAAAGTCTGTTTGGAGGCTACAATTAAATAGTAATTCCAGAGGCCCTGATAGGTCATGTTTCATGCTATTTAGAAGGCATCCTAGGATATTGTCTGGGCTCATTGATGTAGTGTTCTTGGTCTTAGAGAGAGCATTAAGGACCTGTTCCCTAGTGATAGTAGGAGAACTTACATTTGATGATATTTCCTGAGGGAAGGTTAAGGGGGAAAGAGGAGTAAAGTTGGAGATGAATTTATCAGCCAGGAGGTTTGCTATATCTTCTGGCTCAGTATAGATGGCTCCATTTACAATGAGCTCTGCACACAGTTGTGTACTGCCGTTGAGGTTGTGGACATAGCTAAAGAATGCTTTGTGGTTGTCCTTGGCCTGGGAGGCCAAATTTACCTCAAATTTGGCTTTAGTAGACTTTATTTGTCCTCTGAGTTGTTTGTTTAGTTTAATGAGAGTACTTTTATCCTGCTGGGTGCTGCACCTCCTAATTTTTGCCATGGTTTTCTTTCTCCTGTTATGCATCCAATTGGTTTTGTGATTCTGCCCGGGTGGCTTTTTTTTTGAGTAGGTATCAACAGAGTTCTGAACCCAAAAAGTGGAGCTGTCTTTAGAGATTTAGGGCAAGTGGCATGTTAGTTTTTAAAGTCTTCTATTATAACAGGCCAACATAGTCTAGATGAAACTCTAGCTTTGGTTTTGTCCATCCCTAAATGTCCTCCCAAAAATATAACTATGCGACAGTTTCATCACAAGTGTTCTAAAAAGTTATGAATTAACAGCTGATGCATCATTTCTTCTTTGTCTTTAATAATCCTGTACACAAAGTCTTACTTCATCTCAAAATATGGGTGTCGGATGGGGCCAACATGCCTATCATTTTCTCCGTGTACTCTGGCTGTATTTTGTCTGGTCCTGATTAATGAATCTTCCTCCCACTGTGTTTTCTGTGCAGATCTGCCAAGTCAGGACCATTTTTGTTAGTACACTAACATGACATAGAGAGTAAAGCTTCTTCATATGAGCACAGGTATAGATGATTTTTCTTCTTTTTCTCCCATTTTTTCTGATCTAGAAGACAATACATCAGATATTTTCTTCTGCTTTTGGTTTTGGCAGCTCCTTTATTTAGATCCCTAACTTACATTTCTTTAATTACTTGCTGCTGAGAGTCCTGTTTCTATATAGCCTTTTAATTTGCCCTTACAGAGGGGAACTTAAAACTCAGGTCAAGTGTTTTTTTCCTCATTTTGTGAGTTTATCACTATGGGTCTCTTCACCATCCGTCATTACTTTAATGGCTAGGACCTTCTGAAAATGCTCCTTATCATACACTATGGGTTAATCCCTTCCAGTCTTTATACTCACTTCTTTCAATAACTTAACACCTGGGGCTTTCTAGTAAGACTCGTCAACTGGGTTGTGATAAAAGATAAGTTCTTTTATCCCTTCTGGTCAAAGCAATATTTCAGTCCATGTTGAAGTTTCTATACCTACCCATTTTTTTCCCTTTATCAAGATTATATATTTTAATAGGCTGTCAGGCACTAATAATATCCCACCACCACCAGTTTACTAGGATATAGTCAGGATTGTCCATTTATGACATTTTGAGACCCTGCTGTTGCCCCCACCCCATTTTACTAGGTGCACTATATAATCTGACCACAGAGTATGTAACTAGGCTACTTCTCCCTACAATTTCTACAAGCCGTCAGCCTGAGTAAAGTTTGGCTCTATTACTACAGCATGTGTTAAATTAAGTACTGAGGCCACAAGCTAGAGTAATTTACCTGAATGAGTTTGAATTTCCCTGTGCATTATCAGCCACTTCGTCTTGTCTCCATGGACACATACTACTTCTACCTTCCTCTTGCAATTTTTTTTAACTTTACAGACATATAAATTATTAATAAGTGTGACCATTCTCTAACAAGGCTACTGCAGTGGTGGTGCTGCAGTAGCGTTGTCGCCTCACAGTAAGACGTTGTCCTGTTCGATTCTCAGCTAGAGCGTCTTCTGTGTGGAGACATGCGTGAATGGGCATACCTTCATTGAAGGTTGTGCGTCAGGGCTGGCAACTTGGCACATAAAAATCTACTGCCAATCATTAGCGGACCGGAGTTCCGCTGTGGCGACCTGTAACCGGGAAAAGCCAAAAGACACAACAACAACCATTCCCTAACAAGCTAGTTGGCTTTCCAGTTCTTTTCCATATAGCAATGCCAGATATTTGATAAACATAGTAGTAATAGTAGTAGTACAGAGATAATATGCCGATTCTACTGCTCTTGCAGTTACTTCATAACATTCCATCTGTACATTTATCTTCATTTTGGCTAGAAATTTCTTACAATTTCATTACTATCATATTGGCTAAAAAACATATTTTGCTAGATAAACATCACTTCCCATATCTGAAACACACTGTTGCTTACAGTTTCTGGGTGCTGACACACATCTGCCCACTCTTAGTTACAGGCTTAGGTTGTTTAGCTCTAAATAGTGCTTTCCTATCTACCACTCTTTTACATAGCAGAATTAATTTGTCACTAATCTTACGGTGACAATGGAAAATTATTTGGGAGTGGCCTTTTGAAATTATCAGTTGCTAGATTATTAAGAATTGTACTGTTCACTTCACAGTCTTAACATAATTTTGAAACATGATGCAAATCAAACATTACAGCTGCTACAGTTTATTTGAATTTAATGCAAAATTATGAAATTTAAATTATTGTGTTTCAGAAGACAAAACAGCCATAGCAAGTAGTTTTTTTTTTTAGTTTTTATAGTTTACATAGTCAGCACATTTTGTGTCCTTCCTTATCTTTGAGCAAAGCAGAAGTGAGAGAAGTAGCTGATGTCGTGGCATATTCTACCCACTCATGGATGTAATGTGACATTTCAAAGCCTTTGAACTTTTAACACTCTATGAGTCAGAATAAAGTTACTAGCAAAACACTAATTGCCTGTCTGGCCCTGCTACAAATGCAAGTTGCCTATTAGACCAATAACTTTGGTTTACAGATAGAGTGAGTGAGTGTTGCCTGGACTTGGGAACAAAAGACCGCAGCTCCTTTTATCAGGAATTTGGAGAATCTCACATGCTGTGCTGCTCTTCTTCATCAAAGGCAGGAAAGAACTGCAAACGTGGTGCCATCACCACAAATTAGGCAGGACACAACAGATATATTATCATCTATAAACAGAAGCATGTACAATTCCCATAATATCTATGCATTCTGTGCAGAAATAAAGTTGTCAATGCACTAAGGTTTCCTAGTATATGTCTTTCCCTTGAGTACTTAAGTCATAGCAAAAATGTGGAATTGTAGATAGCTTGCATGTGACTGCACATCCAAAATAAAAGAATCAGTGGGTACAGAAAATTATCGTTTACAAGGTCATAAGCATGTAAACTGTTTTGAAGGATATTAAAAGACTAGCTTAAAAGCTATGTATTTTCTTAAATCAGTTTCCCTTATTCTTTTTTATTTTTTAGTTTTTTCTTCACATTACTCAATACAAGACAATGCAAACTGTGCATTGTTTTGTAGAATGAATACAGTTTTGCAGTTCACAAAGAAAAGTTGCAGATGCTGTTTCATAGTTGTATTCCATTTTGCCAAAGCAATGTTGTGTGATCAGCTATGATGAAATTGTTTTTCTTTTTTGTTGAAAGTTTAGTAACTGTTTTAAAAGCAATTATATTCAAAATATTCAGTTTGGGATAATGAATTCATAAAAAAAGTTATTCAAACTGGATTCTAATGTACAGACCCTAGGATTCAAACAGGCTCCCTCCACCATGCTAAGTGGCCAGAATCGGATGGGCATTTAGCACAATGGAGAGAATTTCTAATTCAGAAACATGGTAAATCTGCACAAACAACTCAGTAGTGTCTTATTACAATATCTCTGAATTGAGCACTGTGCTTGCAGACCATGTCAATGTCCACCAGTAGCATGGGCATACATCCACATGCAGATAGACATATACAGTCAGACAAGTATGTATGCATGTACACACACATCAGCAGACACACGCTTACACACACATCAGCAGACACACGCTTACACACACACACACACACACACACACACACACACACACACACACACACACACACACACACACACACACATACATACACA